>NW_028270169.1:59045694-59355690 GCF_037043375.1 Chiloscyllium plagiosum
AACAGTGAACACAGACAACAGTGAACACAGGAAACAGTGAACACAGAGAACAGCGAACTCAGAGAACACTGACACCGAGAACAGTGAACACAGAGAACAGCGAACTCAGAGAACACTGAACACAGAAAACACTGAACACAGAGAATAGTGAACACAGAGAACAGAGAACACAGAAAACAGTGAACATAGAGAACACTGAAAACAGAGAACACAGAGAAGAGTGAACACAGAGAACAGTGAACACAGACAACACTGAACAGTGAGACCTGTGAACACAGAGGACAGAGCACGCAGGGAACACTGAACACAGAGAACAGAGAACACAGAGAACAGTGAACACAGAAAGAAGTGAACAATGAGAACAGTGAACACTGAGAACAGTGAACCCAGAGGACACTGAACACAGAGAACAGTGAACTCAGAGAACACTGAACACAGAGAATAGTGAACGCAGAGAATACTGAACACAGAGAACAGAGAACACAGGGAACACTGAAAACAGAGAACACTGAACACAGAGAACAGTGAACACAAAGAACAGTGGTATCAGAGAACACTGAACACAGAGAACAGCGAACAAAGAGAACAGTGTACACAGACAACACTGAACAAAGAGAACAGTGAACACAGAAAACAGTGAACACAGAAAAAATGTGAACACAGAGAACACTGAAAACAGAGAACACTGAACACAGAGAACACTGAACTCAGAGAACAGTGAACACAGAGAACAGTGAACGCAGAGAACAGTGAAAACACAGTGAACAAAGAGAACGGTAAACACAGATTGGACACTGAGTACAGTGAACACAGAGAAAGTGAACATAGAGTGAACACCGAGAACAGTGAACACAGACAACACTGAACACAGAGAATAGTGAACACAGAGAACAGTGAACACGCAGAACAGTGAACACAGAGAACAGTGAACACAGACAACAGTAACACAGAGAACAGTGAACACTGGGAACAGTGAACACAGGAAACAGTGAACACAGACAACAGTGAAAAGAGAGAACAGTGAACACAGAGAACAGTGAACACAGAGAACACTGAAAACAGAGAAACTGAACACAGAGAACAGTGAACGCAGAAAACAGTGAACACAGAAAACAGTGAACACAGAGAACACTGAAAACAGAGAACAATGAACACAGAGAACAGTGAACACAGAGAACAGTGAACTCAGAGAACACTGAACACAGACTGATCACTGAGTACAGTGAACACAGAGAAAGTGAACACAAAGTGAACACTGAGAACAGTGAACACCGAGAACAGTGAACACAGAGTGAACAAAGAGAACGGTGAACACAGAGTCAACACTGATTACAGTGAACACAGAGAAAGTGAACACAGAGTGAAAACAGAAAACAGTGAACACAGAGAACACTGAAAACAGACAACATTAAACACAGAGAACATTGAACACAGAGAACAGTGAACACAGAAAACAGTGAACACAGAGAACACTGAAAACAGAGAACACTGAACACAGAGAAAAGTGAACATAGAGAACAGTGAACTCTGAGAACACTGAACACAGAGTGAACACAAAGTGAACACTGAGTACAGTGAACACAGAGAAAGTGAACACAAAGTGAACACCGAGAATAGTGAACACAGGGAACACTGAACACAGTGTAAACACTGAGAACAGTGAACACAGAGAACAGTGAACACAGAAATCTGTTGAACACAGAGAATAGTGAACACAGAGAACAGTGAACACAGAAAACAGTGAACACCGAAATCAGTGAACACAGAGAACACAGAAAACAGAGAACACTGAATACAGATAACAGTGAACACAGAGAACAGTGAACTCAGAGAACACTGAACACAGATTGAACACAGAGTGATCACTGAGTACAGTGAACACAGAGAAAGTGAACACAAAGTGAACACCGAGAACAGTGAACACAGAGAACACAGAACACAGAGTGAACAAAGAGAACGGTGAACACAGAGTCAACACTGATTACAGTGAACACAGAGAAAGTGAACACAGAGTGAACACAGAAAACAGTGAATACAGAGAACACTGAAAACAGACAACACTGAACACAGAGAACAGTGAACACAGAGAACAGTGAACACAGGAAACAGTGAACACAGAGAACACTGAAAACAGAGAACACTGAACACAGAGAAGAGAGAACACAGAGAACATCGAACACAGAGAACACTGAACAGAGAAAACAGTGAACACAGATAATAGTGAACACAGAGAACAGTGAACACAGAAAACAGTGACCACAGAAAACAGTGAACATAGAGAACACTGAAAACAGAGAACACATAGAAGAGTGAACACAGAGAACAGTGAACATGGTGTAAACACTGAGAACAGTGAACACAGAGAACAGTAAACACAGAGAACAGTGAACACAGAAATCTGTTGAACACAGACAATAGTGTACACAGAGAACAGTGAACACAGAAAACAGTGAACACCGAAATCAGTGAACACAGAGAACACAGAAAACAGATAACACTGAACACAGAGAACAGTGAACACAGAGATCAGTGACCACAGAGAATAGTGAACACAGAGTAAATAAAAGTACGGTGAACACAGAGTGAACGCTGAGTACAGAGAACACAGAGAAAGTTAGCAGAGAGTGAACACTGAGATCAGTGAACACAGGGAATACTGTACACAGTGAAAACACTGAGAACAGTGAACACAGACAACAGTGAACACAGGAAACAGTGAACACAGAGAACACTGAAAACAGAGAACACTGACAAAGAGAACAGTGAACACAGAGAACAGCGAAAACAGAGAACAGTGGAAACAGACAACACTGAACAAAGAGAATAGTGAACACAGAGAACAGTGAACAAAGAGAACACAGAACACAGAGAATAGTGAACAAAGAGAACAGTGAACACAGGAAACAATGAACACAGAAAACAGTAAACACAGAGAACACATAATACAGAGAACACTGCACACAGAGAACAGTGAATACAGAGAACAGTGAACTCAGAGAACACTGAACACTGAAAAGAGTGAACACAAAGTGAACACAGAGTGAACACTGAGTACAGTGAACACAGAAAAAGTGTAAACACAGTGAACACTGAGAAGAGAGAAAACAGAGATCAGAGAACACAGAGTAAACACTGAGAACAGTGAACACAGAGAACAGTGAACACAGACAACAGTGAACACAGACAACAGTGAACAAAGAGAACGGAGAACAACGGGAGCACTAAACTGAGAGAACAGTAAAAAGAGAGAACAGTAAAACATGAGAACAGTGAATACAGAGAATAGTGAACACAGAGAACAGTGAACACAAAAAACAGTGAACACAGAGAACACTGAAAACAGAGAACACTGAACACAGAGAATAGTGAACAAGAGAACAGTGAACACAGAAAACAGTGAACACTGAGAACAGTGACCAGAGAACACTGAAAACAGAGTAAAAAAAGGACGGTGACCACAGAGTGAACACTGAGTAGAGTGAACACAGAGAAAGTGAACAGAGAGTGAACACTGAGACCAGTGAACACAGAGAACACTGTACACAGAGTAAACACTGAGAACAGTGAACACAGAGAACAGTGAACACAGAGAACAGTGAATACAGAAAACAGTGAACACAGAGAATAGTGAACACAGCGAACAGTGAACACAGAAAGCAGTGAACACAGAAAACACTGAAAACAGAGAAAACAGAACACAGAGAACAGTGAACACACAGAACAGTGCACACAGAGAATACTGAACACAGAGAACAGTGAACACAGAGAACAGAGAACACAGCGAACACTGAACACAGAGAACAAAAACACAGACAACAGTGAACACAGACAACAGTGAACACAGGAAACAGTGAACACAGAGAACACTGAAAACAGAGAACACTTAACACAGAGAACAGTGAACACAGAGAACATCGAACACAGAGAACAGTGAAAACAGACAACACTGAACAAAGAGAAGAGTGAACACAGAGAACAGTGAACAGAGAGAACAGTGAACACAGAGAATAGTGAACAAAGAGAACAGTGAACACAGAAAACAGTAAACACAGAAAACAGTGAACACAGAGAACACTGAAAACAGAGAGCACTGAACACAGAGAACAGTGAACACAGAGAACAGTGAACTCAGAGAACACTGAACACAGAGAAGAGTGAACACAGAGTGAACACAAAGTGAACACTGAATACAGTGAACACAGAGAAAGTGAACACAAAGTGAACACTGAGAACAGGGAACACAGACAACAGTGAACACAGTGTAAACACTGAGAACAGTGAACACAGAGAACAGTGAACACAGAAATCGGTTGAACACAGAGAATAGTGAACACAGAGAACAGTGAATACACAAAAAAGTTAACACTGAACACAGAGAACAGTGAACACAGAGGACACTGAACACAGAGTGAAAAAATAGAACGGTGAACACAGAGTCAACATTGATTACAGTGAACACAGAGAATACTGAACACAGAGAACAGAGAACACAGGGAACACTGAAAACAGAGAACACTGAACACAGAGAACAGTGAACACAAAGAACAGTGGTATCAGAGAACACTGAACACAGAGAACAGCGAACAAAGAGAACAGTGAACACAGACAACACTGAACAAAGAGAACAGTGAACACAGAAAACAGTGAACAGAGAAAAAATGTGAACACAGAGAACACTGAAAACAGAGAACACTGAACACAAAGAACACTGAACTCAGAGAACAGTGAACACAGAGAACAGTGAACCCAGAGAACAGTGAAACCACAGTGAACAAAGAGAACGGTGAACACAGATTGAACACTGAGTACAGTGAACACAGAGAAAGTGAACATAGAGTGAACACTGAGAACAGTGAACACAGACAACACTGAGCACAGAGAACAGTGAATAGAGAAAACAGTGAACACAGAGAATAGTGAACACAGCGAACAGTGAACACAGAAAGCAGTGACCACAGAAAACACTGAAAACAGAGAACACAGAACATAGAGAACAGTGAACACACAGAACAGTGAACACAGAGAATACTGAACACAGAGAACACTGAACACAGAGAACGGAGAACACAGGGAGCACTGAACAATGAGAACAGTGAATACAGAGAATAGTGAACACAGAGAAGAGTGAACACAAAAAACAATGAACTCAGAGAACACTGAAAACAGAGAACACTGCACACGGAGAACAGTGAACACAGAAAACAGTAAACACAGAGAATAGTGAACCAGAGAACAGTGAACACAGAAAACAGTGAACACTGAGAACAGTGACCCAGAGAACAGTGAAAACAGAGAACAGTGAACACAGGGAACACTGAACACAGAGTAAAAAAAGGACGGTGAACAGAGAGTGAGCACTGAGTTCAGTGAACACAGAGAAAGTGAACAGAGAGTGAACACTAAGACCAGTGAACACAGAAGACACTGTACACAGAGAAAACACTG
The DNA here is from genome assembly GCF_037043375.1 of Chiloscyllium plagiosum. Taxonomy (NCBI): domain Eukaryota; kingdom Metazoa; phylum Chordata; class Chondrichthyes; order Orectolobiformes; family Hemiscylliidae; genus Chiloscyllium; species Chiloscyllium plagiosum. The sequence continues at coordinate 59,051,140 of NW_028270169.1, forward strand.
AGAACAGTGAACACAGAGAACAGTGAACACAGAGAACAGTTAATACAGAAAACAGTGAACACAGAGAACAGTGAACACGGAGAACACTGAAAACAGACAACACTGAAAGTAGAGAACACTGAACACAGAGAACAGTGAACACAGAAAACAGTGAACACAGAGAACACTGAAAACAGAGAACACTGAACACAGAGAAAAGTGAACACAGAGAACAGTGAACTCAGAGAACACTGAACACAGAGTGAACACAAAGAGAACACTGAGTACAGTGAACACAGAGTAAGTGAACAAAAGTGAACACTGAGAACAATGAACACAGAGAACTGTGAACACAGTGTAAACACTGAGAACAGTGAATACAGAGAACAGTGAACACAGAAATCTGTGATCACAGAGAATAGTGAACACAGAAAACACCAAAATCAGTGAACAGAGAAGACTGAAAACGGATAACACTGAACACAGAGAACAGTGAACACAGAGAACAGTGACCACAGAGAACAGTGAATACAGAGTAAATAAAAGGACGGTGAACACAGAGTGAACACTGAGTACAGAGAACACAGAGAAAGTGAACATAGAGTGAACACTGAGACCAGTGAGCACAGAGAACACTGTACACAGAGAAAACACTGAGAACAGTGAACACAGAGAACAGTGAACACAGAAAGCAGTGAACACAGAAAACACTGAAAACAGAGAACACAGAACACAGAGAACAGTGAACACACAGAACAGTGCACACAGAGAATACTGAACACACAGAACAGTGAACACAGAGAACAGAGAACACAGCGAACACTGAACACAGAGAACAAAAACACAGACAACAGTGAACACAGACAACAGTGAACACAGGAAACAGTGAACACATAGAATACTGAACACAGAGAACACTGAACACAGAGAACAGTGAACACAGAGAAAAGTGAACTCAGAGAACACTGAACACAGAGAGCAGTGAACACAGAGAACACTGAACACAGAGTGAACAGAGAGAACAGTGAACACAGAGAAAGTGAACAGAGAGTGAACACTGAGACCAGTGAACACAGAGAACACTGTACACAGAGTAAACACTGAGAACAGTGAACACAGAGAACAGTGAACACAGAGAACAGTGAATACAGAAAACAGTGAACGCAGAGAATAGTGAACACAGCGAACAGTGAACACAGAAAGCAGTGAACACAGAAAACACTGAATACAGAGAACACAGAACATAGAGAACAGTGAACACACAGAACAGTGAACACAGAGAATACTGAACACAGAGAACAGTGAACACAGAGAACGGAGAACACAGGGAGCACTGAACAATGAGAACAGTGAATACAGAGAATAGTGAACACAGAGAACAGTGAACACAAAAAACAATGAACTCAGAGAACCCTGAAAACAGAGAACACTGCACACGGAGTACAGTGAACACAGAAAACAGTAAACACAGAGAATAGTGAACCAGAGAACAGTGAACACAGAAAACAGTGAACACTGAGAACAGTGACCCAGAGAACAGTGAAAACAGAGAACAGTGAACACAGGGAACACTGAACACAGAGAACACTGAACACAGAAAAGTAAACACAGAGAACAGTGAACTCAGAGAACACTGAACACAGAGTGAACACAAAGAGAACACTGAGTACAGTGAACACAGAGAAAGTGAACAAAAGTGAAGACTGAGAACAATGAACACAGAGAACAGTGAACACAGTGTAAACACTGTGAACAGTGAACACAGAGAACAGTGACCACAGAGAACAGTGAATACAGAGTAAATAAAAGGACGGTGAACACAGAGTGAACACTGAGTACAGAGAACACAGAGAAAGTGAACAGAGAGTGAACACTGTGACCAGTGAACAAAGAGAACACTGTACACAGAGAAAACACTGAGAACAGTGAACACACAGAACAGTGCACACAGAGAGTACTGAACACAGAGAACAGTGAACACAGAGAACAGAGAACACAGCGAACACTGAACACAGAGAACAAAAACACAGACAACAGTGAACACAGACAACAGTGAACACAGGAAACAGTGAACACAGAGAACACTGAAAACAGAGAACACTGAACACAGAGAACAGTGAACACAGAGAACATCGAACACAGAGAACAGTGAAAACAGACAACACTGAACAAAGAGAAGAGTGAACACAGAGAACAGTGAACAGAGAGAACAGTGAACACAGAGAATAGTGAACAAAGAGAACAGTGAACACAGAAAACAGTGAACACAGAAAACAGTGAACACAGAGAACACTGAAAACAGAGAGCACTGAACACAGAGAACAGTGAACACAGAGAAGAGTGAACTCAGAGAACACTGAACACAGAGAAGAGTGAACACAGAGTGAACACAAAGTGAACACTGAGAACAGTGAACACAGAGAACAGTGAACACAGTGTAAACACTGAGAACAGTGACCCAGAGAACAGTGAAAACAGAGAACAGTGAACACAGGGAACACTGAACACAGAGTAAAAAAGGACGGTGAACACAGAGTGAACACTGAGTACAGTGAACACAGAGAAAGTGAACAGAGAGTGAACACTAAGACCAGTGAACACAGAAGACACTGTACACAGAGAAAACACTGAGAACAGTGAACACAGAGAACAGTGAACACAGAGAACAGTTAATACAGAAAACAGTGAACACAGAGAATAGTGAACACGGAGAACACTGAAAACAGACAACACTGAAACTAGAGAACACTGAACACAGAGAACAGGGAACACAGAAAACAGTGAACACAGAGAACACTGAAAACAGAGAACACTGAACACAGAGAAAAGTGAACACGGAGAACAGTGAACACAGAGAACACTGAACACAGAGTGAACACAAAGAGAACACTGAGTAGAGTGAACACAGAGAAAGTGAACAAAAGTGAACACTGTGAACACAGAGAACAGTGAACACAGTGTAAACACTGAGAACAGTGAACACAGAGAACAGAGAAAACAGGAAACAGTGAACACAGAGAATACTGAAAACAGAGAACACTGAACACAGAGAACAGTGAACACAGAGAACATCGAACACAGAGAACAGTGAAAACAGACAACACTGAACAAAGAGAAGAGTGAACACAGAGAACAGTGAACAGAGAGAACAGTGAACACAGAGAATAGTGAACAAAGAGAACAGTGAACACAGAAAACAGTGAACACAGAAAATAGTGAACACAGAGAACATGAAAACAGAGAACACTGAACACAGAGAACAGTCAACACAGAGACAGTGAACTCAGAGAACACTGAACACAGAGAAGAGTGAACACAGAGTGAACACAAAGTGAACACTGAATACAGTGAACACAGAGAAAGTGAACACAAAGTGAACACTGAGAACAGTGAGCACAGAGAACAGTGAACACAGTGTAAACACTGAGAACAGTGAACACAGAGAACAGTGAACACAGAGAACAGTGAACACAGAAATCGGTTGAACACAGAGAACAGTGAGCACAGAGAACAGTGAACACAGAAAACAGTGAACACCGAAATCAGTGAACACAGAGAATACAGAAAACAGATAACACTGAACACAGAGAACAGTGAACACAGAGAACACTGAACACAGAGTGAAAAAATAGAACGGTGAACACAGAGTCAACATTGATTACAGTGAACACAGAGAATACTGAACACAGAGAACAGAGAACACAGGGAACACTGAAAACAGAGAACACTGAACATAGAGAACAGTGAACACAAAGAACAGTGGTATCAGAGAACTCTGAACACAGAGAACAGCGAACAAAGAGATCAGTGAACACAGACAACACTGAACAAAGAGAACAGTGAACACAGAAAAAATGTGAACACAGAGAACACTGAAAACAGAGAACACTGAACACAGAGAACACTGAACTCAGAGAACAGTGAACACTGTGAACAGTTAACTCAGAGAACAGTGAAAACACAGTGAACAAAGAGAACGGTGAACACAGATTGAACACTGAGTACAGTGAACACAGAGAAAGTGAACATAGAGTGAACACTGAGAACAGTGAACACAGACAACACTGAACACAGAGAACAGTGAATACAGAAAACAGTGAACACAGAGAATAGTGAACACAGCGAACAGTGAACACAGAAAGCAGTGACCACAGAAAACACTGAAAACAGAGAACACAGAACATAGAGAACAGTGAACACACAGAAACGTGAACACAGAGAATACTGAACACAGAGAACAGTGAACACAGAGAACGGAGAACACAGGGAGCACTGAACAATGAGAACAGTGAATACAGAGAATAGTGAACACAGAGAACAGTGAACACAAAAAACAATGAACTCAGAGCACCCTGAAAACAGAGAACACTGCACACGGAGTACAGTGAACACAGAAAACAGTAAACACAGAGAATAGTGAACCAGAGAACAGTGAACACAGAAAACAGTGAACACTGAGAACAGTGACCCAGAGAACAGTGAAAACAGAGAACAGTGAACACAGGGAACACTGAACACAGAGTAAAAAAAAGACGGTGAACACAGAGTGAAAACTGAGTACAGTGAACACAGAGAAAGAAAACAGAGAGTGAACACTAAGACCAGTGAACACAGAAGACACTGTACACAGAGAAAACACTGAGAACAGTGAACAAAGAGAACAGTGAACACAGAGAACAGTTAATACAGAAAACAATGAACACAGAGAATAGTGAACACGGAGAACACTGAAAACAGACAACACTGAAACTAGAGAACACTGAACACAGAGAACAGTGAACACAGAAAACAGTGAACACAGAGAACACTGAAAACAGAGAACACTGAACACAGAGAAAAGTCAACACAGAGAACAGTGAACTCAGAGAACACTGAACACAGAGTGAACACAAAGAGAACACTGAGTACAGTGAACACAGAGAAAGTGAACAAAAGTGAACACTGAGAACAATGAACACAGAGAACAGTGAACACAGTGTAAACACTGAGAACAGTGAACACAGAGAACAGTGAACACAGAAATCTGTGATCACAGAGAATAGTGAACACAGAAAACACCAAAATCAGTGAACAGAGAAGACTGAAAACAGATAACACTGAACACAGAGAACAGTGAACACAGAGAACAGTGTCCACAGAGAACAGTGAATACAGAGTAAATAAAAGGACGGTGAACACAGAGTGAACACTGAGTACACAGAACACAGAGAAAGTGAAAAGAGAGTGAACACTGAGACCAGTGAACACAGAGAACACTGTACAGAGAGAAAACACTGAGAAGAGTGAACACAGAGAATAGTGAACACAGAGAACAGTGAACACAGAAAGCAGTGAACACAGAAAACACTGAAAACAGAGAGCACAGAACACAGAGAACAGTGAACACACAGAACAGTGCAAACAGAGAATACTGAACACAGAGAACAGTGAACACAGAGAACAGAGAACACAGCGAACACTGAACACAGAGAACAAAAACACAGACAACAGTGAACACAGACAACAGTGAACACAGCAAACAGTGAACACAGAGAACACTGAAAACAGAGAACACTGAACACAGAGAACAGAGAACACAGAGAACATCGAACACAGAGAACAGTGAAAACAGACAACACTGAACAAAGAGAAGAGTGAACACAGAGAACAGTGAACAGAGAGAACAGTGAACACAGAGAATAGTGAACAAAGAGAACAGTGAACACAGAAAACAGTGAACACAGAAAAGAGTGAACACAGAGAACACTGAAAACAGAGAACACTGAACACAGAGAACAGTGAACACAGAGAACAGTGAACTCAGAGAACACTGAACACAGAGAAGAGTGAACACAGAGTGAACACAAAGTGAACACTGAATACAGTGAACACAGAGAAAGTGAACACAAAGTGAACACTGAGAACAGTGAACACAGAGAACAGTGAAGACAGTGTAAACACTGAGAACAGTGAACACAGAGAACAGTGAACACAGAGAACAGTGAACACAGAAATCGGTTGAAAACAGAGAATAGTGAACACAGAGAACAGTGAACACAGAAAACAGTGAACACCGAAATTAGTGAACACAGAGAATACAGAAAACAGATAACAGTGAACACAGAGAACAGTGAACACAGAGAACACTGAACACAGAGTGAAAAAATAGAACGGTGAACACAGAGTCAACATTGATTACAGTGAACACAGAGAATACTGAACACAGAGAACAGAGAACACAGGGAACACTGAAAACAGAGAACACTGAACACAGAGAACAGTGAACACAAAGAACAGTGATATCAGAGAACTCTGAACACAGAGAACAGCGAACAAAGAGAACAGTGAACACAGACAACACTGAACAAAGAGAACAGTGAACACAGAAAACAGTGAACACAGAAAAAATGTGAACACAGAGAACACTGAAAACAGAGAACAGTGAAAACACAGTGAACAAAGAGAACGGTGAACACAGATTGAACACTGAGTACAGTGAACACAGAGAAAGTGAACATGGAGTGAACACTGAGAACAGTGAACACAGACAACACTGAACACAGAGAACAGTGAACACGCAGAACAGTGAACACGCAGAACAGTGAACACAGAGAACAGTGAACACAGAAATCTGTGACCACATAGAATAGTGAACACAGAAAACACCAAATTCTGTGAACATAGAAGACTGAAAACAGATAACACTGAACACAGAGAACAGTGAACACACAGAACAGTGACCACAGAGAACAGTGAATACAGAGTAAATAAAAGGACGGTGAACACAGAGTGAACACTGAGTACAGAGAACACAGAGAAAGTGAACAGAGAGTGAACACTGAGACCAGTGAACACAGATAACACTGAAAACAGAGAACACTGAACACAGAGAACAGTGAACACAGAGAACATCGAACACAGAGAACAGTGAAAACAGACAACACTGAACAAAGGGAAGAGTGAACAGAGAGAACAGTGAACAGAGAGAACAGTGAACACAGAGAATAGTGAACAAAGAGAACAGTGAACACGGAAAACAGTGAACACAGAAAACAGTGAACACAGAGAACACTGAAAAAAGAGAGCACTGAACACAGAGAACAGTGAACACAGAGAACAGTGAACTCAGAGAACACTGAACACAGAGAAGAGTGAACACAGAGTGAACACAAAGTGAACACTGAATACAGTGAACACAGAGAAAGTGAACACAAAGTGAACACTGAGAACAGTGAACACAGAGAACAGTGAACACAGTGTAAACACTGAGAACACTGAACACAGAGAACAGTGAACACAGAAATCGGTTGAACACAGAGAATAGTGAACACAGAGAACAGTGAACACAGAAAACAGTGAACACCGAAATCAGTGAACAGAGAATACAGAAAACAGATAACACTGAACACAGAGAACAGTGAACACAGAGAACAGTGACCACAGACAACAGTGAATACAGAGTAAATAAAAGGACGGTGAACACAGAGTGAACACTGAGTACAGAGAACACAGAGAAAGTGAACAGAGAGTGAACACTGAGACCAGTGAACACAGAGTACACTTTACACAGAGAAAACACTGAGAACAGTGAACACAGAGAACAGTGAACACAGAGAACAGTGAATACAGAAAACAGTAAACACAGAGAATAGTGAACAGAGAGAACAGTGAACCCAGAAAGCAGTGAACACAGTGAACACTGAAAACAGAGAACACTGTATACAGAGAACAGTGAACACAGAGAACACTGAAAACAGAGAACACTGAACACAGAGAAAAGTTAACACAGAGAGCAGTGAACTCAGAGAACACTGAACACAGAGTGAACACAAAGAGAACACTGGGTACAGTGAACACAGAGAAAGTGAACACAAAGTGAACACTGAGAACACTGAACACCGAGAACAGTGAACACAGAGAACACAGGACACTGAGTGAACAAATAGAACGGCGAACACAGAGTCAACACTGATTACAGTGAACACAGAGAAAGTGAACACAGAGTGAACACAGAAAACAGTGAACACAGAGAACACTGAAAACAGACAACACTGAGCACAGAGAACAGTGAACACAGAGAACAGTGAACACAGAGAACAGTGAACACAGAGAACACTGAACACAGAGAACAGTGAACACAGAGAACAGTGAACTCAGAGAACACTGAACACAGAGTGAACACAAAGTGAACACTGAGTACAGTGAACACAGAGAAAGTGAACACAAAGTGAACACTGAGAACAGTGAACACAGAGAACAGTGAACACAAACTACAGTAACACAGAGAACAGAGAACACAGGGAACAGAGAACACAGAGAACAGTGAACACAGAAAGCAGTGAAAAGAGAGAACAGTGAACACAGAGAACAGTGAACACAGAGAACACTGAAAACAGAGAACACTGAATACAGAGAACAGTGAACACAGAGAACAGTGAACTCAGAGAACACTGAACACAAAGTGAACACTGAGAACAGTGAACACCGAGAACAGTGAGCACAGGGAACACATAACACAGAGTGAACAAAGAGAACGGTGAACACAGAGTCAACACTGATTACAGTGAACACAGAGAACACTGAAATCAGACAACACTGAAGCTAGAGAACACTGAACACAGAGAACAGTGAACACAGAAAACAGTGAACACAGAGAACACTGAAAACAGAGAACACTGAACACAGAGAAAAGTGAACACAGAGAACAGTGAACTCAGAGAACACTGAACACAGAGTGAACACAAAGAGAACACTGAGTACAGTGAACACAGAGAAAGTGAACACAAAGTGAACACTGAGAACAGTGAACACAGAGAACAGTGAACACAGTGTAAACACTAAGAACGGTGAACACAGAGAACAGCGAACAAAGAGAACAGTGAACACAGACAACACTGAACAAAGAGAACAGTGAACACAGAAAACCGTGAACACAGAAAAAATGTGAACACAGAGAACACTGAAAACAGAGAACACTGAACACAGAGAACAGTGAACCCAGAGAACAGTGAAAACACAGTGAACAAAGAGAACGGTGAACAGAGATTGAACACTGAGTACAGTGAACACAGAGAAAGTGAACATAGAGTGAACACTGAGAACAGTGAACACAGACAACACTGAACACAGAGAATAGTGAACTCGGAGAACAGTGAACACGCAGAACAGTGAACACAGACAACAGTAACACAGAGAACAGAGAACACACGGAACAGTGAAAACAGAGAACAGTGAATACAGACAACAGTGAAAAGAGAGAACAGTGAACACAGAGAACAGTGAACAAAGAGAACACTGAAAACAGAGAACACTGAATACAGAGAACAGTGAACACAGAGAACAGTGAACTCAGAGAACACTGAACACAGATTGAACACAGAGTGAACACTGAGTACAGTGAACACAGAGAAAGTGAACACAAAGTGAACACTGAGAACAGTGAACACCGAGAACAGTGAACACAGAGTACACAGAAGACTGAGTGAACAAAGAGAACGGCGAACACAGAGTCAACACTGATTACAGTGAACACAGAGAAAGTGAACACAGAGTGAACACAGAAAACAGTGAAAACAGAGAACACTGAAAACAGACAACACTGAACACAGAGAACAGTGAACACAGAGAACAGTGAACACAGAGAACAGTGAACACAGAGAACACTGAACACAGAGAACAGTGAACACTGAGTACAGTGAACTCAGAGAAAGTGAACACAAAGTGAACACTGAGAACAGTGAACACAGAGAACAGTGAACACAAATTACAGTAACACAGAGAACAGAGAACACAGGGAACAGAGAACACAGAGAACAGTGAACACAGAAAGCAGTGAAAAGAGAGAACAGTGAACACAGAGAACAGTGAACACAGAGAACACTGAAAACAGAGAACACTGAATACAGAGAACAGTGAACACAGAGAACAGTGAACTCAGAGAACACTGAACACAAAGTGAACACTGAGAACAGTGAACACCGAAAACAGTGAGCACAGAGAACACATAACACAGAGTGAACAAAGAGAACGGTGAACACAGAGAACACTGAACACAGAGTGAACACAAAGAGAACACTGAGTACAGTGAACACAGAGAAAGTGAACACAAAGTGAACACTGAGAACAGTGAACACAGAGAACAGTGAACACAGTGTAAACACTAAGAACGGTGAACACAGAGAACAGCGAACAAAGAGAACAGTGAACACAGACAACACTGAACAAAGAGAACAGTGAACACAGAAAACCGTGAACACAGAAAAAATGTGAACACAGAGAACACTGAAAACAGAGAACACTGAACACAGAGAACAGTGAACTCAGAGAACAGTGAACACAGAGAACAGCGAACAAAGAGAACAGTGAACACAGACAACACTGAACAAAGAGAACAGTGAACACAGAAAAAATGTGAACACAGAGAACACTGAAAACAGAGAACACTGAACACAGAGAACAGTGAACTCAGAGAACAGTGAACACAGAGAACAGTGAACCCAGAGATCAGTGAAAACACAGTGAACAAAGAGAACGGTGAACAGAGATTGAACACTGAGTACAGTGAACACAGAGAAAGTGAACATAGAGTGAACACTGAGAACAGTGAACACAGAGAACACTGTACAGAGAGAAAACACTGAGAAGAGTGAACACAGAGAATAGTGAACACAGAGAACAGTGAACACAGAAAGCAGTGAACACAGAAAACACTGAAAACAGAGAGCACAGAACACAGAGAACAGTGAACACACAGAACAGTGCAAACAGAGAATACTGAACACAGAGAACAGTGAACACAGAGAACAGAGAACACAGCGAACACTGAACACAGAGAACAAAAACACAGACAACAGTGAACACAGACAACAGTGAACACAGCAAACAGTGAACACAGAGAACACTGAAAACAGAGAACACTGAACAGAGAGAACAGTGAACACAGAGAACATCGAACACAGAGAACAGTGAAAACAGACAACACTGAACAAAGAGAAGAGTGAACACAGAGAACAGTGAACAGAGAGAACAGTGAACACAGAGAATAGTGAACAAAGAGAACAGTGAACACAGAAAACAGTGAACACAGAAAAGAGTGAACACAGAGAACACTGAAAACAGAGAACACTGAACACAGAGAACAGTGAACACAGAGAACAGTGAACTCAGAGAACACTGAACACAGAGAAGAGTGAACACAGAGTGAACACAAAGTGAACACTGAATACAGTGAACACAGAGAAAGTGAACACAAAGTGAACACTGAGAACAGTGAACACAGAGAACAGTGAAGACAGTGTAAACACTGAGAACAGTGAACACAGAGAACAGTGAACACAGAGAACAGTGAACACAGAAATCGGTTGAAAACAGAGAATAGTGAACACAGAGAACAGTGAACACAGAAAACAGTGAACACCGAAATCAGTGAACACAGAGAATACAGAAAACAGATAACACTGAACACAGAGAACAGTGAACACAGAGAACACTGAACACAGAGTGAAAAAATAGTACGGTGAACACAGAGTCAACATTGATTACAGTGAACACAGAGAATACTGAACACAGAGAACAGAGAACACAGGGAACACTGAAAACAGAGAACACTGAACACAGAGAACAGTGAACACAAAGAACAGTGGTATCAGAGAACTCTGAACACAGAGAACAGCGAACAAAGAGAACAGTGAACACAGACAACACTGAACAAAGAGAACAGTGAACACAGAAAACAGTGAACACAGAAAAAATGTGAACACAGAGAACACTGAAAACAGAGAACACTGAACACAGAGAACACTGAAAACAGAGAACAGTGAAAACACAGTGAACAAAGAGAACGGTGAACACAGATTGAACACTGAGTACAGTGAACACAGAGAAAGTGAACATGGAGTGAACACTGAGAACAGTGAACACAGACAACACTGAACACAGAGAACAGTGAACAAGCAGAACAGTGAACACGCAGAACAGTGAACACAGAGAACAGTGAACACAGAAATCTGTGATCACAGAGAATAGTGAACACAGAAAACACCAAATTCTGTGAACAGAGAAGACTGAAAACAGATAACACTGAACACAGAGAACAGTGAACACACAGAACAGTGACCACAGACAACAGTGAATACAGAGTAAATAAAAGGACGGTGAACACAGAGTGAACACTGAGTACAGAGAACACAGAGAAAGTGAACAGAGAGTGAACACTGAGACCAGTGAACACAGACAACACTGAAAACAGAGAACACTGAACACAGAGAACAGTGAACACACAGAACATCGAACACAGAGAACAGTGAAAACAGACAACACTGAACAAAGAGAAGAGTGAACAGAGAGACAGTGAACAGAGAGAACAGTGAACACAGAGAATAGTGAACAAAGAGAACAGTGAACACAGAAAACAGTGAACACAGAGAACACTGAAAACAGAGAACACTGAACACAGAGAACAGTGAACACAGAGAACAGTGAACTCAGAGAACACTGAACACAGAGAAGAGTGAACACAGAGTGAACACAAAGTGAACACTGAATACAGTGAACACAGAGAAAGTGAACACAAAGTGAACACTGAGAACAGTGAACACAGAGAACAGTGAACACAGTGTAAACACTGAGAACAGTGAACACAGAGAACAGTGAACACAGAAATCGGTTGAACACAGAGAATAGTGAACACAGAGAACAGTGAACACAGAAAACAGTGAACACCGAAATCAGTGAACAGAGAATACAGAAAACAGATAACACTGAACACAGAGAACAGTGAACACAGAGAACAGTGACCACAGACAACAGTGAATACAGAGTAAATAAAAGGATGGTGAACACAGAGTGAACACTGAGTACAGAGAACACAGAGAAAGTGAACAGAGAGTGAACACTGAGACCAGTGAACACAGAGTACACTATACACAGAGAAAACACTGAGAACAGTGAACACAGAGAACAGTGAACACAGAGAACAGTGAATACAGAAAACAGTAAACACAGAGAATAGTGAACAGAGAGAACAGTGAACCCAGAAAGCAGTGAACACAGTGAACACTGAAAACAGAGAACACTGTATACAGAGAACAGTGAACACAGAGAACACTGAAAACAGAGAACACTGAACACAGAGAAAAGTTAACACAGAGAGCAGTGAACTCAGAGAACACTGAACACAGAGTGAACACAAAGAGAACACTGGGTACAGTGAACACAGAGAAAGTGAACACAAAGTGAACACTGAGAACACTGAACACCGAGAACAGTGAACACAGAGAACACAGGACACTGAGTGAACAAATAGAACGGCGAACACAGAGTCAACACTGATTACAGTGAACACAGAGAAAGTGAACACAGAGTGAACACAGAAAACAGTGAACACAGAGAACACTGAAAACAGACAACACTGAGCACAGAGAACAGTGAACACAGAGAACAGTGAACACAGAGAACAGTGAACACAGAGAACACTGAACACAGAGAACAGTGAACACAGAGAACAGTGAACTCAGAGAACACTGAACACAGAGTGAACACAAAGTGAACACTGAGTACAGTGAACACAGAGAAAGTGAACACAAAGTGAACACTGAGAACAGTGAACACAGAGAACAGTGAACACAAACTACAGTAACACAGAGAAGAGAGAACACAGGGAACAGAGAACACAGAGAACAGTGAACACAGAAAGCAGTGAAAAGAGAGAACAGTGAACACAGAGAACAGTGAACACAGAGAACAGTGAACACAGAGAACACTGAATACAGAGAACAGTGAACACAGAGAACAGTGAACTCAGAGAACACTGAACACAAAGTGAACACTGAGAACAGTGAACACCGAGAACAGTGAGCACAGGGAACACATAACACAGAGTGAACAAAGAGAACGGTGAACACAGAGTCAACACTGATTACAGTGAACACAGAGAACACTGAAATCAGACAACACTGAAGCTAGAGAACACTGAACACAGAGAACAGTGAACACAGAAAACAGTGAACACAGAGAACACTGAAAACAGAGAACACTGAACACAGAGAAAAGTGAACACAGAGAACAGTGAACTCAGAGAACACTGAACACAGAGTGAACACAAAGAGAACACTGAGTACAGTGAACACAGAGAAAGTGAACACAAAGTGAACACTGAGAACAGTGAACACAGAGAACAGTGAACACAGTGTAAACACTAAGAACGGTGAACACAGAGAACAGCGAACAAAGAGAACAGTGAACACAGACAACACTGAACAAAGAGAACAGTGAACACAGAAAACCGTGAACACAGAAAAAATGTGAACACAGAGAACACTGAAAACAGAGAACACTGAACACAGAGAACAGTGAACTCAGAGAACAGTGAACACAGAGAACAGTGAACCCAGAGAACAGTGAAAACACAGTGAACAAAGAGAACGGTGAACAGAGATTGAACACTGAGTACAGTGAACACAGAGAAAGTGAACATAGAGTGAACACGCAGAACAGTGAACACAGACAACACTGAACACAGAGAATAGTGAACTCGGAGAACAGTGAACACGCAGAACAGTGAACACAGACAACAGTAACACAGAGAACAGAGAACACACGGAACAGTGAAAACAGAGAACAGTGAATACAGACAACAGTGAAAAGAGAGAACAGTGAACACAGAGAACAGTGAACACAGAGAACACTGAAAACAGAGAACACTGAATACAGAGAACAGTGAACACAGAGAACAGTGAACTCAGAGAACACTGAACACAGATTGAACACAGAGTGAACACTGAGTACAGTGAACACAGAGAAAGTGAACACAAAGTGAACACTGAGAACAGTGAACACCGAGAACAGTGAACACAGAGAACACAGAAGACTGAGTGAACAAAGAGAACGGCGAACACAGAGTCAACACTGATTACAGTGAACACAGAGAAAGTGAACACAGAGTGAACACAGAAAACAGTGAAAACAGAGAACACTGAAAACAGACAACACTGAACACAGAGAACAGTGAACACAGAGAACAGTGAACACAGAGAACACTGAACACAGAGAACAGTGAACACTGAGTACAGTGAACTCAGAGAAAGTGAACACAAAGTGAACACTGAGAACAGTGAACACAGAGAACAGTGAACACAAACTACAGTAACACAGAGAACAGAGAACACAGGGAACAGAGAACACAGAGAACAGTGAACACAGAAAGCAGTGAAAAGAGAGAACAGTGAACACAGAGAACAGTGAACACAGAGAACACTGAAAACAGAGAACACTGAATACAGAGAACAGTGAACACAGAGAACAGTGAACTCAGAGAACACTGAACACAAAGTGAACACTGAGAACAGTGAACACCGAAAACAGTGAGCACAGAGAACACATAACACAGAGTGAACAAAGAGAACGGTGAACACAGAGTCAACACTGATTACAGTGAACACAGAGAACACTGAAAACAGACAACACTGAAGCTAGAGAACACTGAACACAGAGAACAGTGAACACAGAAAACAGTGAACACAGAGAACACTGAAAACAGAGAACACTGAACACAGAGAAAAGTGAACACAGAGAACAGTGAACTCAGAGAACACTGAACACAGAGTGAACACAAAGAGAACACTGAGTACAGTGAACACAGAGAAAGTGAACACAAAGTGAACACTGAGAACAGTGAACACAGAGAACAGTGAACACAGTGTAAACACTGAGAACAGTGAACACAGAGAACAGCGAACAAAGAGAACAGTGAACACAGACAACACTGAACAAAGAGAACAGTGAACACAGAAAAAATGTGAACACAGAGAACACTGAAAACAGAGAACACTGAACACAGAGAACAGTGAACTCAGAGAACAGTGAACACAGAGAACAGTGAACCCAGAGAACAGTGAAAACACAGTGAACAAAGAGAACGGTGAACAGAGATTGAACACTGAGTACAGTGAACACAGAGAAAGTGAAAAGAGAGTGAACACTGAGACCAGTGAACACAGAGAACACTGTACAGAGAGAAAACACTGAGAAGAGTGAACACAGAGAATAGTGAACACAGAGAACAGTGAACACAGAAAGCAGTGAACACAGAAAACACTGAAAACAGAGAGCACAGAACACAGAGAACAGTGAACACACAGAACAGTGCAAACAGAGAATACTGAACACAGAGAACAGTGAACACAGAGAACAGAGAACACAGCGAACACTGAACACAGAGAACAAAAACACAGACAACAGTGAACACAGACAACAGTGAACACAGCAAACAGTGAACACAGAGAACACTGAAAACAGAGAACACTGAACACAGAGAACAGTGAACACAGAGAACATCGAACACAGAGAACAGTGAAAACAGACAACACTGAACAAAGAGAAGAGTGAACACAGAGAACAGTGAACAGAGAGAACAGTGAACACAGAGAATAGTGAACAAAGAGAACAGTGAACACAGAAAACAGTGAACACAGAAAAGAGTGAACACAGAGAACACTGAAAACAGAGAACACTGAACACAGAGAACAGTGAACACAGAGAACAGTGAACTCAGAGAACACTGAACACAGAGAAGAGTGAACACAGAGTGAACACAAAGTGAACACTGAATACAGTGAACACAGAGAAAGTGAACACAAAGTGAACACTGAGAACAGTGAACACAGAGAACAGTGAACACAGTGTAAACACTGAGAACAGTGAACACAGAGAACAGTGAACACAGAGAACAGTGAACACAGAAATCGGTTGAAAACAGAGAATAGTGAACACAGAGAACAGTGAACACAGAAAACAGTGAACACCGAAATCAGTGAACACAGAGAATACAGAAAACAGATAACACTGAACACAGAGAACAGTGAACACAGAGAACACTGAACACAGAGTGAAAAAATAGTACGGTGAACACAGAGTCAACATTGATTACAGTGAACACAGAGAATACTGAACACAGAGAACAGAGAACACAGGGAACACTGAAAACAGAGAACACTGAACACAGAGAACAGTGAACACAAAGAACAGTGGTATCAGAGAACTCTGAACACAGAGAACAGCGAACAAAGAGAACAGTGAACACAGACAACACTGAACAAAGAGAACAGTGAACACAGAAAACAGTGAACACAGAAAAAATGTGAACACAGAGAACACTGAAAACAGAGAACACTGAACACAGAGAACACTGAATTCAGAGAACAGTGAAAACACAGTGAACAAAGAGAACGGTGAACACAGATTGAACACTGAGTACAGTGAACACAGAGAAAGTGAACATGGAGTGAACACTGAGAACAGTGAACACAGACAGCACTGAACACAGAGAACAGTGAACACGCAGAACAGTGAACACGCAGAACAGTGAACACAGAGAACAGTGAACACAGAAATCTGTGATCACAGAGAATAGTGAACACAGAAAACACCAAATTCTGTGAACAGAGAAGACTGAAAACAGATAACACTGAACACAGAGAACAGTGAACACACAGAACAGTGACCACAGACAACAGTGAATACAGAGTAAATAAAAGGACGGTGAACACAGAGTGAACACTGAGTACAGAGAACACAGAGAAAGTGAACAGAGAGTGAACACTGAGACCAGTGAACACAGACAACACTGAAAACAGAGAACACTGAACACAGAGAACAGTGAACACAGAGAACATCGAACACAGAGAACAGTGAAAACAGACAACACTGAACAAAGAGAAGAGTGAACAGAGAGAACAGTGAACAGAGAGAACAGTGAACACAGAGAATAGTGAACAAAGAGAACAGTGAACACAGAAAACAGTGAACACAGAAAACAGTGAACACAGAGAACACTGAAAACAGAGAGCACTGAACACAGAGAACAGTGAACACAGAGAACAGTGAACTCAGAGAACACTGAACACAGAGAAGAGTGAACACAGAGTGAACACAAAGTGAACCCTGAATACAGTGAACACAGAGAAAGTGAACACAAAGTGAACACTGAGAACAGTGAACACAGAGAACAGTGAACACAGTGTAAACACTGAGAACACTGAACACAGAGAACAGTGAACACAGAAATCGGTTGAACACAGAGAATAGTGAACACAGAGAACAGTGAACACAGAAAACAGTGAACACCGAAATCAGTGAACAGAGAATACAGAAAACAGATAACACTGAACACAGAGAACAGTGAACACAGAGAACAGTGACCACAGACAACAGTGAATACAGAGTAAATAAAAGGACGGTGAACACAGAGTGAACACTGAGTACAGAGAACACAGAGAAAGTGAACAGAGAGTGAACACTGAGACCAGTGAACACAGAGTACACTATACACAGAGAAAACACTGAGAACAGTGAACACAGAGAACAGTGAACACAGAGAACAGTGAATACAGAAAACAGTAAACACAGAGAATAGTGAACAGAGAGAACAGTGAACCCAGAAAGCAGTGAACACAGTGAACACTGAAAACAGAGAACACTGTATACAGAGAACAGTGAACACAGAGAACACTGAAAACAGAGAACACTGAACACAGAGAAAAGTTAACACAGAGAGCAGTGAACTCAGAGAACACTGAACACAGAGTGAACACAAAGAGAACACTGGGTACAGTGAACACAGAGAAAGTGAACACAAAGTGAACACTGAGAACACTGAACACCGAGAACAGTGAACACAGAGAACACAGGACACTGAGTGAACAAATAGAACGGCGAACACAGAGTCAACACTGATTACAGTGAACACAGAGAAAGTGAACACAGAGTGAACACAGAAAACAGTGAACACAGAGAACACTGAAAACAGACAACACTGAGCACAGAGAACAGTGAACACAGAGAACAGTGAACACAGAGAACAGTGAACACAGAGAACACTGAACACAGAGAACAGTGAACACAGAGAACAGTGAACTCAGAGAACACTGAACACCGAGTGAACACAAAGTGAACACTGAGTACAGTGAACACAGAGAAAGTGAACACAAAGTGAACACTGAGAACAGTGAACACAGAGAACAGTGAACACAAACTACAGTAAAACAGAGAACAGAGAACACAGGGAACAGAGAACACAGAGAACAGTGAACACAGAAAGCAGTGAAAAGAGAGAACAGTGAACACAGAGAACAGTGAACACAGAGAACACTGAAAACAGAGAACACTGAATACAGAGAACAGTGAACACAGAGAACGTTGAACACAGAGTCAACACTGATTACAGTGAACACAGAGAACACTGAAATCAGACAACACTGAAGCTAGAGAACACTGAACACAGAGAACAGTGAACACAGAAAACAGTGAACACAGAGAACACTGAAAACAGAGAACACTGAACACAGAGAAAAGTGAACACAGAGAACAGCGAACAAAGAGAACAGTGAACACAGACAACACTGAACAAAGAGAACAGTGAACACAGAAAAAATGTGAACACAGAGAACACTGAAAACAGAGAACACTGAACACAGAGAACAGTGAACTCAGAGAACAGTGAACACAGAGAACAGTGAACCCAGAGATCAGTGAAAACACAGCGAACAAAGAGAACGGTGAACAGAGATTGAACACTGAGTACAGTGAACACAGAGAAAGTGAACATAGAGTGAACACTGAGAACAGTGAACACAGAGAACACTGTACAGAGAGAAAACACTGAGAAGAGTGAACACAGAGAATAGTGAACACAGAGAACAGTGAACACAGAAAGCAGTGAACACAGAAAACACTGAAAACAGAGAGCACAGAACACAGAGAACAGTGAACACACAGAACAGTGCAAACAGAGAATACTGAACACAGAGAACAGTGAACACAGAGAACAGAGAACACAGCGAACACTGAACACAGAGAACAAAAACACAGACAACGGTGAACACAGACAACAGTGAACACAGCAAACAGTGAACACAGAGAACACTGAAAACAGAGAACACTGAACACAGAGAACAGTGAACACAGAGAACATCGAACACAGAGAACAGTGAAAACAGACAACACTGAACAAAGAGAAGAGTGAACACAGAGAACAGTGAACAGAGAGAACAGTGAACACAGAGAATAGTGAACAAAGAGAACAGTGAACACAGAAAACAGTGAACACAGAAAAGAGTGAACACAGAGAACACTGAAAACAGAGAACACTGAACACAGAGAACAGTGAACACAGAGAACAGTGAACTCAGAGAACACTGAACACAGAGAAGAGTGAACACAGAGTGAACACAAAGTGAACACTGAATACAGTGAACACAGAGAAAGTGAACACAAAGTGAACACTGAGAACAGTGAACACAGAGAACAGTGAAGACAGTGTAAACACTGAGAACAGTGAACACAGAGAACAGTGAACACAGAAAACAGTGAACATCGAAATCAGTGAACACAGAGAATACAGAAAACAGATAACACTGAACACAGAGAACAGTGAACACAGAGAACACTGAACACAGAGTGAAAAAATAGTACGGTGAACACAGAGTCAACATTGATTACAGTGAACACAGAGAATACTGAACACAGAGAACAGAGAACACAGGGAACACTGAAAACAGAGAACACTGAACACAGAGAACAGTGAACACAAAGAACAGTGTTATCAGAGAACTCTGAACACAGAGAACAGCGAACAAAGAGAACAGTGAACACAGACAACACTGAACAAAGAGAACAGTGAACACAGAAAACAGTGAACACAGAAAAAATGTGAACACAGAGAACACTGAAAACAGAGAACACTGAACACAGAGAACACTGAAAACAGAGAACAGTGAAAACACAGTGAACAAAGAGAACGGTGAACACAGATTGAACACTGAGTACAGTGAACACAGAGAAAGTGAACATGGAGTGAACACTGAGAACAGTGAACACAGACAACACTGAACACAGAGAACAGTGAACAAGCAGAACAGTGAACACGCAGAACAGTGAACACAGAGAACAGTGAACACAGAAATCTGTGATCACAGAGAATAGTGAACACAGAAAACACCAAATTCTGTGAACAGAGAAGACTGAAAACAGATAACACTGAACACAGAGAACAGTGAACACACAGAACAGTGACCACAGACAACAGTGAATACAGAGTAAATAAAAGGACGGTGAACACAGAGTGAACACTGAGTACAGAGAACACAGAGAAAGTGAACAGAGAGTGAACACTGAGACCAGTGAACACAGACAACACTGAAAACAGAGAACACTGAACACAGAGAACAGTGAACACAGAGAACATCGAACACAGAGAACAGTGAAAACAGACAACACTGAACAAAGAGAAGAGTGAACAGAGAGAACAGTGAACAGAGAGAACAGTGAACACAGAGAATAGTGAACAAAGAGAACAGTGAACACAGAAAACAGTGAACACAGAAAACAGTGAACACAGAGAACACTGAAAACAGAGAACACTGAACACAGAGAACAGTGAACACAGAGAACAGTGAACTCAGAGAACACTGAACACAGAGAAGAGTGAACACAGAGTGAACACAAAGTGAACACTGAATACAGTGAACACAGAGAAAGTGAACACAAAGTGAACACTGAGAACAGTGAACACAGAGAACAGTGAACACAGTGTAAACACTGAGAACAGTGAACACAGAGAACAGTGAACACAGAAATCGGTTGAACACAGAGAATAGTGAACACAGAGAACAGTGAACACAGAAAACAGTGAACACCGAAATCAGTGAACAGAGAATACAGAAAACAGATAACACTGAACACACAGAACAGTGAACACAGAGAACAGTGACCACAGACAACAGTGAATACAGAGTAAATAAAAGGACGGTGAACACAGAGTGAACACTGAGTACAGAGAACACAGAGAAAGTGAACAGAGAGTGAACACTGAGACCAGTGAACACAGAGTACACTATACACAGAGAAAACACTGAGAACAGTGAACACAGAGAACAGTGAACACAGAGAACAGTGAATACAGAAAACAGTAAACACAGAGAATAGTGAACAGAGAGAACAGTGAACCCAGAAAGCAGTGAACACAGTGAACACTGAAAACAGAGAACACTGTATACAGAGAACAGTGAACACAGAGAACACTGAAAACAGAGAACACTGAACACAGAGAAAAGTTAACACAGAGAGCAGTGAACTCAGAGAACACTGAACACAGAGTGAACACAAAGAGAACACTGGGTACAGTGAACACAGAGAAAGTGAACACAAAGTGAACACTGAGAACACTGAACACCGAGAACAGTGAACACAGAGAACACAGGACACTGAGTGAACAAATAGAACGGCGAACACAGAGTCAACACTGATTACAGTGAACACAGAGAAAGTGAACACAGAGTGAACACAGAAAACAGTGAACACAGAGAACACTGAAAACAGACAACACTGAGCACAGAGAACAGTGAACACAGAGAACAGTGAACACAGAGAACAGTGAACACAGAGAACACTGAACACAGAGAACAGTGAACACAGAGAACAGTGAACTCAGAGAACACTGAACACAGAGTGAACACAAAGTGAACACTGAGTACAGTGAACACAGAGAAAGTGAACACAAAGTGAACACTGAGAACAGTGAACACAGAGAACAGTGAACACAAACTACAGTAAAACAGAGAAGAGAGAACACAGGGAACAGAGAACACAGAGAACAGTGAACACAGAAAGCAGTGAAAAGAGAGAACAGTGAACACAGAGAACAGTGAACACAGAGAACAGTGAACACAGAGAACACTGAATACAGAGAACAGTGAACACAGAGAACAGTGAACTCAGAGAACACTGAACACAAAGTGAACACTGAGAACAGTGAACACCGAGAACAGTGAGCACAGGGAACACATAACAAAGAGAACGGTGAACACAGAGTCAACACTGATTACAGTGAACACAGAGAACACTGAAATCAGACAACACTGAAGCTAGAGAACACTGAACACAGAGAACAGTGAACACAGAAAACAGTGAACACAGAGAACACTGAAAACAGAGAACACTGAACACAGAGAAAAGTGAACACAGAGAACAGTGAACTCAGAGAACACTGAACACAGAGTGAACACAAAGAGAACACTGAGTACAGTGAACACAGAGAAAGTGAACACAAAGTGAACACTGAGAACAGTGAACACAGAGAACAGTGAACACAGTGTAAACACTAAGAACGGTGAACACAGAGAACAGCGAACAAAGAGAACAGTGAACACAGACAACACTGAACAAAGAGAACAGTGAACACAGAAAACCGTGAACACAGAAAAAATGTGAACACAGAGAACACTGAAAACAGAGAACACTGAACACAGAGAACAGTGAACTCAGAGAACAGTGAACACAGAGAACAGTGAACCCAGAGAACAGTGAAAACACAGTGAACAAAGAGAACGGTGAACAGAGATTGAACACTGAGTACAGTGAACACAGAGAAAGTGAACATAGAGTGAACACTGAGAACAGTGAACACAGACAACACTGAACACAGAGAATAGTGAACTCGGAGAACAGTGAACACGCAGAACAGTGAACACAGACAACAGTAACACAGAGAACAGAGAACACACGGAACAGTGAAAACAGAGAACAGTGAATACAGACAACAGTGAAAAGAGAGAACAGTGAACACAGAGAACAGTGAACACAGAGAACACTGAAAACAGAGAACACTGAATACAGAGAACAGTGAACACAGAGAACAGTGAACTCAGAGAACACTGAACACAGATTGAACACAGAGTGAACACTGAGTACAGTGAACACAGAGAAAGTGAACACAAAGTGAACACTGAGAACAGTGAACACCGAGAACAGTGAACACAGAGAACACAGAAGACTGAGTGAACAAAGAGAACGGCGAACACAGAGTCAACACTGATTACAGTGAACACAGAGAAAGTGAACACAGAGTGAACACAGAAAACAGTGAAAACAGAGAACACTGAAAACAGACAACACTGAACACAGAGAACAGTGAACACAGAGAACAGTGAACACAGAGAACACTGAACACAGAGAACAGTGAACACTGAGTACAGTGAACTCAGAGAAAGTGAACACAAAGTGAACACTGAGAACAGTGAACACAGAGAACAGTGAACACAAACTACAGTAACACAGAGAACAGAGAACACAGGGAACAGAGAACACAGAGAACAGTGAACACAGAAAGCAGTGAAAAGAGAGAACAGTGAACACAGAGAACAGTGAACACAGAGAACACTGGAAACAGAGAACACTGAATACAGAGAACAGTGAACACAGAGAACAGTGAACTCAGAGAACACTGAACACAAAGTGAACACTGAGAACAGTGAACACCGAAAACAGTGAGCACAGAGAACACATAACACAGAGTGAACAAAGAGAACGGTGAACACAGAGTCAACACTGATTACAGTGAACACAGAGAACACTGAAAACAGACAACACTGAAGCTAGAGAACACTGAACACAGAGAACAGTGAACACAGAAAACAGTGAACACAGAGAACACTGAAAACAGAGAACACTGAACACAGAGAAAAGTGAACACAGAGAACAGTGAACTCAGAGAACACTGAACACAGAGTGAACACAAAGAGAACACTGAGTACAGTGAACACAGAGAAAGTGAACACAAAGTGAACACTGAGAACAGTGAACACAGAGAACAGTGAACACAGTGTAAACACTGAGAACAGTGAACACAGAGAACAGCGAACAAAGAGAACAGTGAACACAGACAACACTGAACAAAGAGAACAGTGAACACAGAAAAAATGTGAACACAGAGAACACTGAAAACAGAGAACACTGAACACAGAGAACAGTGAACTCAGAGAACAGTGAACACAGAGAACAGTGAACCCAGAGAACAGTGAAAACACAGTGAACAAAGAGAACGGTGAACAGAAATTGAACACTGAGTACAGTGAACACAGAGAAAGTGAAAAGAGAGTGAACACTGAGACCAGTGAACACAGAGAACACTGTACAGAGAGAAAACACTGAGAAGAGTGAACACAGAGAATAGTGAACACAGAGAACAGTGAACACAGAAAGCAGTGAACACAGAAAACACTGAAAACAGAGAGCACAGAACACAGAGAACAGTGAACACACAGAACAGTGCAAACAGAGAATACTGAACACAGAGAACAGTGAACACAGAGAACAGAGAACACAGCGAACACTGAACACAGAGAACAAAAACACAGACAACAGTGAACACAGACAACAGTGAACACAGCAAACAGTGAACACAGAGAACACTGAAAACAGAGAACACTGAACACAGAGAACAGTGAACACAGAGAACATCGAACACAGAGAACAGTGAAAACAGACAACACTGAACAAAGAGAAGAGTGAACACAGAGAACAGTGAACAGAGAGAACAGTGAACACAGAGAATAGTGAACAAAGAGAACAGTGAACACAGAAAACAGTGAACACAGAAAAGAGTGAACACAGAGAACACTGAAAACAGAGAACACTGAACACAGAGAACAGTGAACACAGAGAACAGTGAACTCAGAGAACACTGAACACAGAGAAGAGTGAACACAGAGTGAACACAAAGTGAACACTGAATACAGTGAACACAGAGAAAGTGAACACAAAGTGAACACTGAGAACAGTGAACACAGACAACAGTGAACACAGTGTAAACACTGAGAACAGTGAACACAGAGAACAGTGAACACAGAAATCGGTTGAACACAGAGAATAGTGAACACAGAAAACAGTGAACACAGAAAAGAGTGAACACAGAGAACACTGAAAACAGAGAACACTGAACACAGAGAACAGTGAACACAGAGAACAGTGAACTCAGAGAACACTGAACACAGAGAAGAGTGAACACAGAGTGAACACAAAGTGAACACTGAATACAGTGAACACAGAGAAAGTGAACACAAAGTGAACACTGAGAACAGTGAACACAGAGAACAGTGAAGACAGTGTAAACACTGAGAACAGTGAACACAGAGAACAGTGAACACAGAGAACAGTGAACACAGAAATCGGTTGAAAACAGAGAATAGTGAACACAGAGAACAGTGAACACAGAAAACAGTGAACACCGAAATCAGTGAACACAGAGAATACAGAAAACAGATAACACTGAACACAGAGAACAGTGAACACAGAGAACACTGAACACAGAGTGAAAAAATAGTACGGTGAACACAGAGTCAACATTGATTACAGTGAACACAGAGAATACTGAACACAGAGAACAGAGAACACAGGGAACACTGAAAACAGAGAACACTGAACACAGAGAACAGTGAACACAAAGAACAGTGGTATCAGAGAACTCTGAACACAGAGAACAGCGAACAAAGAGAACAGTGAACACAGACAACACTGAACAAAGAGAACAGTGAACACAGAAAACAGTGAACACAGAAAAAATGTGAACACAGAGAACACTGAAAACAGAGAACACTGAACACAGAGAACACTGAACTCAGAGAACAGTGAAAACACAGTGAACAAAGAGAACGGTGAACACAGATTGAACACTGAGTAGAGTGAACACAGAGAAAGTGAACATGGAGTGAACACTGAGAACAGTGAACACAGACAGCACTGAACACAGAGAACAGTGAACACGCAGAACAGTGAACACGCAGAACAGTGAACACAGAGAACAGTGAACACAGAAATCTGTGATCACAGAGAATAGTGAACACAGAAAACACCAAATTCTGTGAACAGAGAAGACTGAAAACAGATAACACTGAACACAGAGAACAGTGAACACACAGAACAGTGACCACAGACAACAGTGAATACAGAGTAAATAAAAGGACGGTGAACACAGAGTGAACACTGAGTACAGAGAACACAGAGAAAGTGAACAGAGAGTGAACACTGAGACCAGTGAACACAGACAACACTGAAAACAGAGAACACTGAACACAGAGAACAGTGAACACAGAGAACATCGAACACAGAGAACAGTGAAAACAGACAACACTGAACAAAGAGAAGAGTGAACAGAGAGAACAGTGAACAGAGAGAACAGTGAACACAGAGAATAGTGAACAAAGAGAACAGTGAACACAGAAAACAGTGAACACAGAAAACAGTGAACACAGAGAACACTGAAAACAGAGAGCACTGAACACAGAGAACAGTGAACACAGAGAACAGTGAACTCAGAGAACACTGAACACAGAGAAGAGTGAACACAGAGTGAACACAAAGTGAACCCTGAATACAGTGAACACAGAGAAAGTGAACACAAAGTGAACACTGAGAACAGTGAACACAGAGAACAGTGAACACAGTGTAAACACTGAGAACAGTGAACACAGAGAACAGTGAACACAGAAATCGGTTGAACACAGAGAATAGTGAACACAGAGAACAGTGAACACAGAAAACAGTGAACACCGAAATCAGTGAACAGAGAATACAGAAAACAGATAACACTGAACACACAGAACAGTGAACACAGAGAACAGTGACCACAGACAACAGTGAATACAGAGTAAATAAAAGGACGGTGAACACAGAGTGAACACTGAGTACAGAGAACACAGAGAAAGTGAACAGAGAGTGAACACTGAGACCAGTGAACACAGAGTACACTATACACAGAGAAAACACTGAGAACAGTGAACACAGAGAACAGTGAACACAGAGAACAGTGAATACAGAAAACAGTAAACACAGAGAATAGTGAACAGAGAGAACAGTGAACCCAGAAAGCAGTGAACACAGTGAACACTGAAAACAGAGAACACTGTATACAGAGAACAGTGAACACAGAGAACACTGAAAACAGAGAACACTGAACACAGAGAAAAGTTAACACAGAGAGCAGTGAACTCAGAGAACACTGAACACAGAGTGAACACAAAGAGAACACTGGGTACAGTGAACACAGAGAAAGTGAACACAAAGTGAACACTGAGAACACTGAACACCGAGAACAGTGAACACAGAGAACACAGGACACTGAGTGAACAAATAGAACGGCGAACACAGAGTCAACACTGATTACAAACAACACAGAGAAAGTGAACACAGAGTGAACACAGAAAACAGTGAACACAGAGAACACTGAAAACAGACAACACTGAGCACAGAGAACAGTGAACACAGAGAACAGTGAACACAGAGAACAGTGAACACAGAGAACACTGAACACAGAGAACAGTGAACACAGAGAACAGTGAACTCAGAGAACACTGAACACAGAGTGAACACAAAGTGAACACTGAGTACAGTGAACACAGAGAAAGTGAACACAAAGTGAACACTGAGAACAGTGAACACAGAGAACAGTGAACACAAACTACAGTAACACAGAGAACAGAGAACACAGGGAACAGAGAACACAGAGAACAGTGAACACAGAAGGCAGTGAAAAGAGAGAACAGTGAACACAGAGAACAGTGAACACAGAGAACACTGAAAACAGAGAACACTGAATACAGAGAACAGTGAACACAGAGAACGGTGAACACAGAGTCAACACTGATTACAGTGAACACAGAGAACACTGAAATCAGACAACACTGAAGCTAGAGAACACTGAACACAGAGAACAGTGAACACAGAAAACAGTGAACGCAGAGAACACTGAAAACAGAGAACACTGAACACAGAGAAAAGTGAACACAGAGAACAGTGAACTCAGAGAACACTGAACACAGAGTGAACACAAAGAGAACACTGAGTACAGTGAACACAGAGAAAGTGAACACAAAGTGAACACTGAGAACAGTGAACACAGAGAACAGTGAACACAGTGTAAACACTAAGAACGGTGAACACAGAGAACAGCGAACAAAGAGAACAGTGAACACAGACAACACTGAACAAAGAGAACAGTGAACACAGAAAACCGTGAACACAGAAAAAATGTGAACACAGAGAACACTGAAAACAGAGAACACTGAACACAGAGAACAGTGAACTCAGAGAACAGTGAAGACAGAGAACAGTGAACGCAGAGAACAGTGAAAACACAGTGAACAAAGAGAACGGTGAACAGAGATTGAACACTGAGTACAGTGAACACAGAGAAAGTGAACATAGAGTGAACACTGAGAACAGTGAACACAGACAACACTGAACACAGAGAATAGTGAACTCGGAGAACAGTGAACACGCAGAACAGTGAACACAGACAACAGTAACACAGAGAACAGAGAACACACGGAACAGTGAAAACAGAGAACAGTGAATACAGACAACAGTGAAAAGAGAGAACAGTGAACACAGAGAACAGTGAACACAGAGAACACTGAAAACAGAGAACACTGAATACAGAGAACAATGAACACAGAGAACAGTGAACTCAGAGAACACTGAACACAGATTGAACACAGAGTGAACACTGAGTACAGTGAACACAGAGAAAGTGAACACAAAGTGAACACTGAGAACAGTGAACACCGAGAACAGTGAACACAGAGAACACAGAACACTGAGTGAACAAAGAGAACGGCGAACACAGAGTCAACACTGATTACAGTGAACACAGAGAAAGTGAACACAGAGTGAACACAGAAAACAGTGAACACAGAGAACACTGAAAACAGAGAACACTGAACACAGAGAACAGTGAACTCAGAGAACACTGAACACAGAGTGAACACAAAGTAAACACTGAGTACAGTGAACACAGAGAAAGTGAACACAAAGTGAACACTGAGAACAGTGAACACAGAGAACAGTGAACACAGACAACAGTAACACAGAGAACAGAGAACACAGGGAACAGTGAACACAGAGAACAGTAAACACAGAAAGCAGTGAAAAGAGAGAACAGTGAACACAGAGAACAGTGAACACAGAGAACACTGTAAACAGAGAACACAGAACACAGAGAACAGTGAACACAGAAAACAGTGAACACAGAGAACACTGAACACAGATTGAACACAGAGTGAACACTGAGTACAGTGAACACAGAGAAAGTGAACACAAAGTGAACACTGAGAACAGTGAACACCGAGAACAGTGAACACAGAGAACACAGAACACTGAGTGAACAAAGAGAACGGCGAACACAGAGTCAACACTGATTACAGTGAACACAGAGAAAGTGAACACAGAGTGAACACAGAAAACAGTGAAAACAGAGAACACTGAAAACAGACAACACTGAACACAGAGAACAGTGAACACAGAGAACAGTGAACACAGAGAACAGTGAACACAGAGAACACTGAACACAGAGAACAGTGAACACAGAGAACAGTGAACTCAGAGAACACTGAACACAGAGTGAACACAAAGTGAACACTGAGTACAGTGAACTCAGAGAAAGTGAACACAAAGTGAACACTGAGAACAGTGAACACAGAGAACAGTGAACAAAAACTACAGTAACACAGAGAACAGAGAACACAGGGAACAGAGAACACAGAGAACAGTGAACACAGAAAGCAGTGAAAAGAGAGAACAGTGAACACAGAGAACAGTGAACACAGAGAACACTGGAAACAGAGAACACTGAATACAGAGAACAGTGAACACAGAGAACAGTGAACTCAGAGAACACTGAACACAAAGTGAACACTGAGAACAGTGAACACCGAAAACAGTGAGCACAGAGAACACATAACACAGAGTGAACAAAGAGAACGGTGAACACAGAGTCAACACTGATTACAGTGAACACAGAGAACACTGAAAACAGACAACACTGAAGCTAGAGAACACTGAACACAGAGAACAGTGAACACAGAAAACAGTGAACACAGAGAACACTGAAAACAGAGAACACTGAACACAGAGAAAAGTGAACACAGAGAACAGTGAACTCAGAGAACACTGAACACAGAGTGAACACAAAGAGAACACTGAGTACAGTGAACACAGAGAAAGTGAACACAAAGTGAACACTGAGAACAGTGAACACAGAGAACAGTGAACACAGTGTAAACACTGAGAAAAGTGAACACAGAGAACAGCGAACAAAGAGAACAGTGAACACAGACAACACTGAACAAAGAGAACAGTGAACACAGAAAACCGTGAACACAGAAAAAATGTGAACACAGAGAACACTGAAAACAGAGAACACTGACCACAGAGAACAGTGAACTCAGAGAACAGTGAAGACAGAGAACAGTGAACGCAGAGAACAGTGAAAACACAGTGAACAAAGAGAACGGTGAACAGAGATTGAACACTGAGTACAGTGAACACAGAGAAAGTGAACATAGAGTGAACACTGAGAACAGTGAACACAGACAACACTGAACATAGAGAATAGTGAACTCAGAGAACAGTGAACACGCAGAACAGTGAACACAGACAACAGTAACACAGAGAACAGAGAACACACGGAACAGTGAAAACAGAGAACAGTGAACACAGACAACAGTGAAAAGAGAGAACAGTGAACACAGAGAACAGTGAACACAGAGAACACTGAAAACAGAGAACACTGAATACAGAGAACAGTGAACACAGAGAACAGTGAACTCAGAGAACACTGAACACAGATTGAACACAGAGTGAACACTGAGTACAGTGAACACAGAGAAAGTGAACACAAAGTGAACACTGAGAACAGTGAACACCGAGAACAGTGAACACAGAGAACACAGAAGACTGAGTGAACAAAGAGAACGGCGAACACAGAGTCAACACTGATTACAGTGAACACAGAGAAAGTGAACACAGAGTGAACACAGAAAACAGTGAACACAGAGAACACTGAAAACAGACAACACTGAACACAGAGAACAGTGAACACAGAGAACAGTGAACACAGAGAACAGTGAACACAGAGAACACTGAACACAGAGAACAGTGAACACAGAGAACAGTGAACTCAGAGAACACTGAACACAGAGTGAACACAAAGTGAACACTGAGTACAGTGAACTCAGAGAAAGTGAACACAAAGTGAACACTGAGAACAGTGAACACAGAGAACAGTGAACACAAACTACAGTAACACAGAGAACAGAGAACACAGGGAACAGAGAACACAGAGAACAGTGAACACAGAAAGCAGTGAAAAGAGAGAACAGTGAACACAGAGAACAGTGAAAACAGAGGACACTGAAAACAGAGAACACTGAATACAGAGAACAGTGAACACAGAAAACAGTGAACACAGAGAATAGTGAACAAGAGAACAGTGAATACAGAAAAGAGTGAACACTGAGAACAGTGACCCAGAGAACACTGAAAACAGAGAACAGTGAACACAGAGAACATTGAACACAGAGTAAAAAAAGGACGTTGAACACAGAGTGAACACTGAGTACAGTGAACACAGAGAAAGTAACAGAGAGTGAACACTGAGACCAGTGAACACAGAGAACACTGTACACAGAGAAAACACTGAGAATAGTGAACAGAGAGAACAGTGAACACAGAGAAGAGTGAATACAGAAAACACTGAAAACAGAGAACAAGAACACAGAGAACAGTGAACACACAGAACAGTGAACACAGAGAATACTGAACACAGAGAACAGAGAACATAGGGAACACTGAAAACAGAGAACACTGAACACAGAGAACAGTGAACACAAAGAAAAGTGGTATCAGAGAACACTGAACACAGAGAACAGCGAACAAAGAGAACAGTGAATACAGAAAACAGTAAACACAGAGAATAGTGAACAGAGAGAACAGTGAACCCAGAAAGCAGTGAACACAGTGAACACTGAAAACAGAGAACACTGTATACAGAGAACAGTGAACACAGAGAACACTGAAAACAGAGAACACTGAACACAGAGAAAAGTTAACACAGAGAGCAGTGAACTCAGAGAACACTGAACACAGAGTGAACACAAAGAGAACACTGAGTACAGTGAACACAGAGAAAGTGAACACAAAGTGAACACTGAGAACACTGAACACCGAGAACAGTGAACACAGAGAACACAGAACACTGAGTGAACAAATAGAACGGCGAACACAGAGTCAACACTGATTACAGTGAACACAGAGAAAGTGAACACAGAGTGAACACAGAAAACAGTGAACACAGAGAACACTGAAAACAGACAACACTGAGCACAGAGAACAGTGAACACAGAGAACAGTGAACACAGAGAACACTGAACACAGAGAACAGTGAACACAGAGAACAGTGAACTCAGAGAACACTGAACACAGAGTGAACACAAAGTGAACACTGAGTACAGTGAACTCAGAGAAAGTGAACACAAAGTGAACACTGAGAACAGTGAACACAGAGAACAGTGAACACAAACTACAGTAACACAGAGAACAGAGAACACAGGGAACAGAGAACACAGAGAACAGTGAACACAGAAAGCAGTGAAAAGAGAGAACAGTGAACACAGAGAACAGTGAAAACAGAGGACACTGAAAACAGAGAACACTGAATACAGAGAACAGTGAACACAGAAAACAGTGAACACAGAGAATAGTGAACAAGAGAACAGTGAATACAGAAAAGAGTGAACACTGAGAACAGTGACCCAGAGAACACTGAAAACAGAGAACAGTGAACACAGAGAACATTGAACACAGAGTAAAAAAAGGGCGTTGAACACAGAGTGAACACTGAGTACAGTGAACACAGAGAAAGTAACAGAGAGTGAACACTGAGACCAGTGAACACAGAGAACACTGTACACAGAGAAAACACTGAGAATAGTGAACAGAGAGAACAGTGAACACAGAGAAGAGTGAATACAGAAAACAGTGAACACAGAGAATAGTGAACACAGAGAACAGTGAACACAGAAAGCAGTGAACACAGAAAACACTGAAAACAGAGAACAAGAACACAGAGAACAGTGAACACACAGAACAGTGAACACAGAGAATACTGAACACAGAGAACAGAGAACATAGGGAACACTGAAAACAGAGAACACTGAACACAGAGAACAGTGAACACAAAGAAAAGTGGTATCAGAGAACACTGAACACAGAGAACAGCGAACAAAGAGAACAGTGAGTACAGAAAACAGTAAACACAGAGAATAGTGAACAGAGAGAACAGTGAACCCAGAAAGCAGTGAACACAGTGAACACTGAAAACAGAGAACACTGTATACAGAGAACAGTGAACACAGAGACCACTGAAAACAGAGAACACTGAACACAGAGAAAAGTTAACACAGAGAGCAGTGAACTCAGAGAACACTGAACACAGAGTGAACACAAAGAGAACACTGAGTACAGTGAACACAGAGAAAGTGAACACAAAGTGAACACTGAGAACAGTGAACACTGAGAACAGTGAACACCGAGAACAGTGAGCACAGGGAACACATAACACAGAGTGAACAAAGAGAACGGTGAACACAGAGTCAACACTGATTGCAGTGAACACAGAGAACAGTTAATACAGAAAACAATGAACACAGAGAATAGTGAACACGGAGAACACTGAAAACAGACAACACTGAAGCTAGAGAACACTGAACACAGAGAACAGTGAACACAGAAAACAGTGAACACAGAGAACACTGAAAACAGAGAACACTGAACACAGAGAAAAGTGAACACAGAGAACAGTGAACTCAGAGAACACTGAACACAGAGTGAACACAAAGAGTACACTGAGTACAGTGAACACAGAGAAAGTGAACACAAAGTGAACACTGAGAACAGTGAACACAGAGAACAGTTAACACAGTGTAAACACTGAGAACGGTGAACACAGAGAACAGCGAACAAAGAGAACAGTGAACACAGACAACACTGAACAAAGAGAACAGTGAACACAGAAAACCGTGAACACAGAAAAAATATGAACACAGAGAACACTGAAAACAGAGAACACTGAACACAGAGAACAGTGAACTCAGAGAACAGTGAACACAGAGAACAGTGAACCCAGAGAACACTGAAAACACAGTGAACAAAGAGAACGCTGAACACAGATTGAACACTGAGTACAGTGAACACAGAGAAAGTGAACATAGAGTGAACACTGAGAACAGTGTACACAGACAACACTGAACACAGAGAATAGTGAACTCAGAAAACAGTGAACACGCAGAACAGTGAACACAGACAACAGTAACACAGAGAACAGAGAACACACGGAACAGTGAAAACAGAGAACAGTGAATACAGACAACAGTGAAAAGAGAGAACAGTGAACACAGAGAACAGTGAACACAGAAAACACTGAAAACAGAGAACACTGAATACAGAGAACAGTGAACACAGAGAACAGTGAACTCAGAGAACACTGAACACAGATTGAACACAGAGTGAACACTGAGTACAGTGAACACAGAGAAAGTGAACACAAAGTGAACACTGAGAACAGTGAACACCGAGAACAGTGAACACAGAGAACACAGAACACTGAGTGAACAAAGAGAACGGCGAACACAGAGTCAACACTGATTACAGTGAACACAGAGAAAGTGAACACAGAGTGAACACAGAAAACAGTGAAAACAGAGAACACTGAAAACAGACAACACTGAACACAGAGAACAGTGAACACAGAGAACAGTGAACACAGAGAACACTGAACACAGAGAACAGTGAACACAGAGAACAGTGAACACAGAGAACAGTGAACACAGAGTGAACACAAAGTGAACACTGAGTACAGTGAACTCAGAGAAAGTGAACACAAAGTGAACACTGAGAACAGTGAACACAGAGAACAGTGAACACAAACTACAGTAACACAGAGAACAGAGAACACAGGGAACAGAGAACACAGAGAACAGTGAACACAGAAAGCAGTGAAAAGAGAGAACAGTGAACACAGAGAACAGTGAACACAGAGAACACTGAAAACAGAGAACACTGAATACAGAGAACAGTGAACACAGAGAACAGTGAACTCAGAGAACACTGAACACAAAGTGAACACTGAGAACAGTGAACACCGAAAACAGTGAGCACAGAGAACACATAACACAGAGTGAACAAAGAGAACGGTGAACACAGAGTCAACACTGATTACAGTGAACACAGAGAACACTGAAAACAGACAACACTGAACACAGAGAACAGTGAACACAGAAAACAGTGAACACAGAGAACACTGAAAACAGAGAACACTGAACACAGAGAAAAGTGAACACAGAGAACAGTGAACTCAGAGAACACTGAACACAGAGTGAACACAAAGAGAACACTGAGTACAGTGAACACAGAGAAAGTGAACACAAAGTGAACACTGAGAACAGTGAACACAGAGAACAGTGAACACAGTGTAAACACTGAGAACAGTGAACACAGAGAACAGTGAACAAAGAGAACAGTGAACACAGACAACACTGAACAAAGAGAACAGTGAACACAGAAAACCGTGAACACAGAAAAAATGTGAACACAGAGAACACTGAAAACAGAGAACACTGAACACAGAGAACAGTGAACTCAGAGAACAGTGAACACAGAGAACAGTGAACCCAGAGAACAGTGAAAACACAGTGAACAAAGAGAACGGTGAACAGAGATTGAACACTGAGTACAGTGAACACAGAGAAAGTGAACATAGAGTGAACACAGAGAACAGTGAACACAGAGAACACTGAAAACAGAGAACACTGAATACAGAGAACAGTGAACACAGAGAACAGTGAACTCAGAGAACACTGAACACAGATTGAACACAGAGTGAACACTGAGTACAGTGAACACAGAGAAAGTGAACACAAAGTGAACACTGAGAACAGTGAACACCGAGAACAGTGAACACAGAGAACACAGAACACTGAGTGAACAAAGAGAACGGTGAACACAGAGTCAACACTGATTACAGTGAACACAGAAAAAGTGAACACAGAGTGAACACAGAAAACAGTGAACACAGAGAACACTGAAAACAGACAACACTGAACACAGAGAACAGTGAACACAGAGAACAGTGAACACAGAAAACACTGAAAACAGAGAACACTGACACAGAGAAAATTGAACACAGAGAACAGTGAACTCAGAGAACACTGAACACAGAGTGAACACGAAGTGTATACTGAGTACAGTGAACACAGAGAAAGTGAACACAAAGTGAACACTGAGAACAGTGAACACAGAGAACAGGGAAGACAGACAACAGTAACACAGAGAACAAAGAACACAGGGAACAGTGAACACAGATAACAGTGAACACAGAAAGCAGTGAAAAGAGAGAACAGTGAACACAGAGATCAGTGAACACAGAGAACACTGAAAACAGAGAACACCGAATACAGAAAACAGTGAACACAGAGAACAGTGATCTCAGAGAACACTGAACACAAAGTGAACACTGAGAACAGTGAACACCGAGAACAGTGAGCAGAGAGAACACAGAACACAGAGTGAACAAAGAGAACGGTGAACACAGAGTCAACACTGATCACAGTGAACACAGAGAACACTGAAAACAGACAACACTGAAACTAGAGAACACTGAACACTGAAAACAGTGAACACAGAGAAAACTGAAAACAGAGAACACTGAACACAGAGAAAAGTGAACACAGAGAACAGTGAACTCAGAGAACACTGAACACAGAGTGCACACAAAGAGGACACTGAGTACAGTGAACACAGTGAAAGTGAACACAAAGTGAACACTGAGAACAGTGAACACAGAGAACAGTAAACACAGAGAACAGTGAACACAGAGAACAGTGAACACAGAGAAGAGTGAACACAGAAATCGGTGATCACAGAGAATAGTGAACACAGAAAACAGTGAACACCGAAATCAGTGAACAGAGAACACTGAAAACAGATAACACTGAACACAGAGAACAGTGAACACAGAGAACAGTGAGCACAGAGAACAGTGAACACAGAGATAGTGAACTCCGAAATCAGTGAACAAAGAGAACACTGAAAACAGAGAACACAGAGAACAGTGAACACAGAAAACAGTGAACATAGAGAACACTGAAAACAGAGAACACAGAGAAGAGTGAACACAGAGAACATTGAACACAGACAACACTGAACACAGAGATCTGGGAACACAGAGAACAGAGAACACAGGGAACACTGAACACAGAGAAAAGTGAACACAGACAACAGTGAACGCTGAGAACAGTGAACACAGACAACAGTGAACACAGATAACATTGAACACAGAGACCGGAGAACACAGGGAGCACTAAACTGAGAGAAAAGTGAATAGAGAGAACAGTGAACCATGAGAACAGTGAATACAGAGAATAGTGAACACAGAGAACAGTGAACACAAAAAACAGTGAACACAGAGAACACTGAAAACAGAGAACACTGAACACAGAGAAGAGTGAACACAGAAAACAGTGAACACAGAGAATAGTGAACAAGATAACAGTGAACACGGAGAACAGTGAATACAGAAAAGAGTGAACACAGAAAATAGTGAACACAGAGAACAGTGAACACATAAAGCAGTGAACACAGAAAACACTGAAAACAGAGAACACAGGACACAGAGAACAGTGAACACACAGAAAAGTGAACACAGAGAATACTGAACACAGAGAACAGTGCACACAGAGAACAGAGAACACAGGGAACACTGAACACAGAGAACATTGAACACAGAGAACAGTGAACACAGAGAACAGTGAACACAAAGAACAGTGAACACAGAGAACGGAGAACACAGGGAGCACTAAACTGAGAGAACAGTGAAAAGAGAGAACAGTGAACCATGAGAACAGTGAATACAGAGAATAGTGAACACAGAGAACAGTGACCACAAAATACAGTGAACACAGAGAACACTGAAAACAGAGAACACTGAACACAGAGAAGAGTGAACACAGAAAACAGTGAACACAGAGAATAGTGAACAAGAGAACAGTGAACATAGAAAACAGTGAACACTGAGAACAGTGACCCAGAGAACACTGAAAACAGAGAACAGTGAACACAGAGAACACTGAACACAGAGTTAAAAAAAAGGACGGTGAACTCAGAGTGAACACTGAGTACAGTGAACACAGAGAACAGTGAACACAGAGAACGGAGAACACAGGGAGCACTGAACAGAGAGAACAGTGAAAAGAGAGAACAGTGAACCATGAGAATAGTGAATACAGAGAATAGTGAACACAGAGAACAGTGAACACAAAAAACAGTGAACACAGAGAACACTGAAAACAGAGAACACTGAACACAGAGAACAGTGAACACAGAAAACAGTGAGCACAGAGAATAGTGAACAAGACAACAGTGATCACAGAGATCAGTGAACACAGAGAACAGTGAACTTAGTGTAAACACTGAGAACAGTGAACACAGAGAACAGTGAACACAGAGAAGAGTGAACACAGAAATCGGTGATCACAGAGAATAGTGAACACAGAAAACAGTGAACACCGAAATCAGTGAACAGAGAACACTGAAAACAGATAACACTGAACACAGAGAACAGTGAACACAGAGAACAGTGAACACAGAGAACAGTGAACACAGAAAACAGTGAACACAGAAAACAGTGAACATAGAGAACACTGAAAACAGAGAACACAGAGAAGAGTGAACACAGAAAACAGTGAACATAGAGAACACTGAAAACAGAGAACACAGGGAAGAGTGAACACAGAGAACATTGAACACAGACAACACTGAACACAGAGATCTGGGAACACAGAGAACAGAGAACACAGGGAACACTGAACACAGAGAAAAGTGAACACAGACAACAGTGAACGCTGAGAATAGTGAACACAGAAAACAGTGAACACCGAAATCAGTGAACAGAGAACACTGAAAACAGAGAACACTGAAAACAGATAACACTGAACACAGAAAACAGTGAACACAGAGAATAGTGAACACAGAGAACAGTGAACACAGAAAACAGTGAACACAGAAAACAGTGAACATAGAGAACACTGAAAACAGAGAACACAGAGAAGAGTGAACACAGAAAACAGTGAACATAGAGAACACTGAAAACAGAGAACACAGAGAAGAGTGAACACAGAGAACATTGAACACAGACAACACTGAACACAGAGTTCTGGGAACACAGAGAACAGAGAACACAGGAAACACTGAACACAGAGAAAAGTGAACACAGACAACAGTGAACGCTGAGAACAGAGAACACAGGGAGCACTAAACTGAGTGATAAGTGAATAGAGAGAACAGTGAACCATAAGAACAGTGAATACAGAGAATAGTGAACACAGAGAACAGTGAACACAAAAAACAGTGAACACAGAGAACACTGAAAACAGAGAACACTGAACACAGAGAAGAGTGAACACAGAAAACAGTGAACACAGAGACTAGTGAACAAGAGAACAGTGAACACGGAGAACAGTGAATACAGAAAAGAGTGAACACAGAGAATAGTGAACACTGAGAACAGTGAACACAGAAAGCAGTGAAGACAGAAAACACTGAAAACAGAGAACACAGGACACAGAGAACAGTGAACACACAGAAAAGTGAACACAGAGAATACGGAACACAGAGAACAGTGCACACAGAGAACAGAGAACACAGAGAACACTGAACACAGAGAACATTGAACACAGAGAACAGTGAACACAGAGAACAGTGAACACAGAGAACGGAGAACACAGGGAGCACTGAACAGAGAAAACAGTGAAAAGAGAGAACAGTGAACCATGAGAACAGTGAATACAGAGAATAGTGAACACATTGAACAGTGAACACAAAAAACAGTGAACACAGAGAACACTGAAAACAGAGAACACTGAACACAGAGAAGAGTGAACACAGAAAACAGTGAACACAGAGAATAGTGAACAAGAGAACAGTGAACACAGAAAACAGTGAACACTGAGAACAGTGACCCAGAGAACACTGAAAACAGAGAACAGTGAACACAGAGAACACTGAACACAGAGTAAAAAAAAGGACGGTGAACACAGAGTGAACACTGAGTACAGTGAACACAGTGAAAGTAACAGAGAGTGAACACTGACACCAGTGAACAAAGAGAATACTGTACACAGAGAAAACACTGAGAACAGTGAACACAGAGAACAGTGAACACAGAGAACAGTGAATACAGAAAACAGTGAACACAGAGAATAGTGAACACAGAGAACAGTGAACACAGAAAGCAGTGAACACAGAAAACACTGAAAACAGAGAACACAGAACACAGAGAACAGTGAACACACAGAAACGTGAACACAGAGAATACTGAACACAGAGAACAGTGAACACAGAGAACACAGGGAACAGTGAACACAGAGAACAGTGAACACAGAGAGCAGTGAAAAGAGAGAACAGTGAACACAGAGAACAGTGAACACAGAAAGCAGTGAACACAGAAAACACTGAAAACAGAGAACACAGAACACAGAGAACAGTGAACACACAGAAAAGTGAACACAGAGAATACTGAACACAGAGAACAGTGAACACAGAGAACACAGGGAACAGTGAACACAGAGAACAGTGAACACAGAGAGCAGTGAAAAGAGAGAACAGTGAACACAGAGAACAGTGAACACAGAGAAGAGTGAACACAGAAATCGGTGATCACAGAGAATAGTGAACACAGAAAACAGTGAACACCGAAATCAGTGAACAGAGAACACTGAAAACAGATAACACTGAACACAGAGAACAGTGAACACAGAGAACAGTGAACACAGAGAAGAGTGAACACAGAAATCGGTGATCACAGAGAATAGTGAACACAGAAAACAGTGAACACCGAAATCAGTGAACAGAGAACACTGAAAACAGATAACACTGAACACAGAGAACAGTGAACACAGAGAACAGTGAGCACAGAGAACAGTGAATACAGAGATAGTGAACACAGAAAACAGTGAACACAGAGAATAGTGAACACAGAGAACAGTGAACACAGAAAACAGTGAACACAGAAAACTGTGAACATGGAGAACACTGAAAACAGAGAACACAGAGAAGAGTGAACACAGAAAACAGTGAACATAGAGAACACTGAAAACAGAGAACACAGAGAAGAGTGAACACAGAGAACATTGAACACAGATAACACTGAACACAGAGATCTGGGAACACAGAGAACAGAGAACACAGGGAACACTGAACACAGAGAAAAGTGAACACAGACAACAGTGAACGCTGAGAACAGTGAACACAGACAACAGTGAACACAGATAACAGTGAACACAGAGAACGGAGAACACAGGGAGCACTAAACTGAGAGATAAGTGAATAGAGAGAACAGTGAACCATGAGAACAGTGAATACAGAGAATAGTGAACACAGAGAACAGTGAACACAAAAAACAGTGAACACAGAGAACACTGAAAACAGAGAACACTGAACACAGAGAAGAGTGAACACAGAAAACAGTGAACACAGAGAATAGTGAACAAGAGAACAGTGAACACGGAGAACAGTGAATACAGAAAAGAGTGAACACAGAGAATAGTGAACACAGAGCACAGTGAACACAGAAAGCAGTGAAGACAGAAAACACTGAAAACAGAGAACACAGGACACAGAGAACAGTGAACACACAGAAAAGTGAACACAGAGAATACT
Source organism: Chiloscyllium plagiosum (assembly GCF_037043375.1). NCBI lineage: Eukaryota > Metazoa > Chordata > Chondrichthyes > Orectolobiformes > Hemiscylliidae > Chiloscyllium > Chiloscyllium plagiosum. Next base: position 59,093,473 of record NW_028270169.1, read on the forward strand.
GAACACAGAGAACAGTGCACACAGAGAACAGAGAACACAGAGAACACTGAACACAGCGAACATTGAACACAGAGAACAGTGAACACAGAGAACAGTGAACACAGAGAACGGAGAACACAGGGAGCACTGAACAGAGAAAACAGTGAAAAGAGAGAACAGTGAACCATGAGAACAGTGAATACAGAGATTAGTGAACACATTGAACAGTGAACACAAAAAACAGTGAACACAGAGAACACTGAAAACAGAGAACACAGAACACAGAGAAGAGTGAACACAGAAAACAGTGAACACAGAGAATAGTGAACAAGAGAACAGTGAACACAGAAAACAGTGAACACTGAGAACAGTGACCCAGAGAACACTGAAAACAGAGAACAGTGAACACAGAGAACACTGAACACAGAGTAAAAAAAAAGGACGGTGAACACAGAGTGAACACTGAGTACAGTGAACACAGAGAAAGTAACAGAGAGTGAACACTGACACCAGTGAACAAAGAGAATACTGTACACAGAGAAAACACTGAGAACAGTGAACACAGAGAACAGTGAACACAGAGAACAGTGAATACAGAAAACAGTGAACACAGAGAATAGTGAACACAGAGAACAGTGAACACAGAAAGCAGTGAACACAGAAAACACTGAAAACAGAGAACACAGAACACAGAGAACAGTGAACACACAGAAAAGTGAACACAGAGAATACTGAACACAGAGAACAGTGAACACAGAGAACACAGGGAACAGTGAACACAGAGAACAGTGAACACAGAGAGCAGTGAAAAGAGAGAACAGTGAACACAGAGAACAGTGAACTCAGAGAACACTGAACACAAAGTGAACACTGAGAACAGTGAACACCGAGAACAGTGAGCACAGAGAACACAGAACACAGAGTGAACAAAGAGAACGGTGAACACAGAGTCAACACTGATTACAGTGAACACAGAGAAAGTGAACACAGAGTGAACACAGAAAACAGTGAACACAGAGAACACTGAAAACAGACAACACTGAACACAGAGAACTGTGAACACAGAGAACAGTGAACACAGAGAAAGTGAACATAGAGTGAACACTGAGAACAGTGAACACAGACAACACTGAACACAGAGAACAGTGAACACAGAGAACAGTGAACTCATTGAACACTGAACACAGAGTGAACACAAAGAGAACACTGAGTACAGTGAACACAGTGAAAGTGAACACAAAGTGAACACTGAGAACAGTGAACACAGAGAACAGTGAACACAGTGTAAACACTGAGAACAGTGAACACAGAGGACAGTGAACACAGAGAAGAGTGAACACAGAAATCGGTGATCACAGAGAATAGTGAACACAGATAACAGTGAACACCGAAATCAGTGAATAGAGAACACTGAAAACAGATAACACTGAACACAGAGAACACTAAACACAGAGAACAGTGAATACAGAAAACAGTGAACACAGAGAACACTGAAAACAGAGAACACTGAACACAGAGAAAGTGAACACAAAGTGAACACTGAGAACAGTGAACACAGAGAACAGTGAACACACTGTGAACACTGAGAACAGTGAACACAGAGAACACTGAACACAGAGAAGAGTGAACACAGAAGTCGGTGATCACAGAGAATAGTGAACACAGAAAACAGTGAACACCAAAATCAGTGAACAGAGAACATTGAAAACAGATAACACTGAACACAGCGAACAGTGAACACAGAGAACAGTGACCACAGAGAACAGTGAACACAGAGTAAATAAAAGGACGGTGAACACAGAGTGAACACTGAGTACAGAGAACACAGAGAAAGTGAACAGAGAGTGAACACTGAGACCAGTGAACACAGAGAACACTGTACACAGAGAAAACACTGAGAACAGTGAACACAGAGAATAGTGAACACAGAGAACAGTGAACACAGAAAGCAAGGAAAAGAAAAAACTGAAAACAGTTAACACAGAACACTGAGTACAGTGAACACAGAGAACAGTGAACACAGAGAACGGAGAACACAGGGAGCACTGAACAGAGAGAACAGTGAAAAGAGAGAACACTGAACACAGAGAACAGTGAACACAGAGAATAGCGAACATGAGAACAGTGAACACAGAAAACAGTGAACACAGAAAAAATGTGATCACAGAGAACACTGAAAACAGAGAACACTGAACACAGAGAACAGTGAACACAGAGAACACTGTACACAGAGAAAACACTGAGAACAGTGAACACAGAGAATAGTGAACACAGAGAACAGTGAACACAGAAAGCAGTGAACACAGAAAAAACTGAAAACAGTTAACACAGAACACTGAGTACAGTGAACACAGAGAACAGTGAACACGGAGAACGGAGAACACAGCGAGCACTGAACAGAGAGAACAGTGAAAAGAGAGAACACTGAACATAGAGAACAGTGAACACAGAGAATAGCGAACATGAGAACAGTGAACACAGAAAACAGTGAACACAGAAAAAATGTGATCACAGAGAACACTGAAAACAGAGAACACTGAACACAGAGAACAGTGAACACAGAGAACAGTGAACTCAGAGAACACTGAACACAGAAAAGAGTGAACACAGAGAATAGTGAACACAGAGAACAGTGAACACAGAAAACAGTGACCACAGAAAACAGTGAACATAGAGAACACTGAAAACAGAGAACACAGAGAAGAGTGAACACAGAGAACAGTGAACACAGACAACACTGAACACAGAGACCTGTGAACACAAAGGACAGAGAACGCAGGGAACACTGAACACAGAGAACAGTAACACAGACAACAGTGAACGCTGAGAACAGGGAACACAGAGAACAGTGAACACAGAGAACAGTGAACACAAAGAACACTGAAAACAGAGAACACTGAACACAGAGAAAAGTGAACACAGAGAACAGTAAACTCAGAGAATACTGAACACAGAGTGAACACAAAGTGAACACTGAGTACAGTGAACACAGAGAAAGTGAACACAAAGTGAACACTGAGAACAGTGAACACAGAGATCAGTGAACACAAACATCACTGAACAAAGAGAACAGTGAACACAGAAAACAGTGAACACAGAAAAAATGTGAACACAGAGAACACTGAAAACAGAGAACACTGAACACAGAGAACAGTGAACACAGAGAACAGTGAACTCAGAGAACACTAAACACAGAAAACAGTGAACACAGAGAATAGTGAACACAGAGAACAGTGAACACAGAAAAGAGTGACCACAGAAAACAGTGAACATAGAGAACACTGAAAACAGAGAACACAGAGAAGAGTGAACACAGAGAAGAGTGAACACAGAAAACACTGAACACAGAGACCTGTGGACACAGAGGACAGAGAACGCAGGGAACAGTGAACACAGAGAACAGTAAACACAGACAACAGTGAACGCTGAGAACAGTGAACACAGAGAACAGTGAACACAGAGAACAGTGAACACAAAGAACAGTGAACACAGACAACACTGAACACAGAGACCTGTGAACACAGAGGACAGAGAACGCAGGGAACACTGAACACAGAGAACAGTAACACAGACAACAGTGAACGCTGAGAACAGTGAACACAGAGAACAGTGAACACAGAGAACAGTGAACACAGAGTACGGAGAACACAGGGAACACTGAACAGAGAGAACAGTGAAAAGAGAGGACAGTGAACCATGAGAACAGTGAATACAGAGAATAGTGAACACATTGAACAGTGAACACAGAAAGCAGTGAACACAGAAAACACTGAAAACAGAGAACAGAGAACACAGAGAAGTGAACACACAGAACAGTGAACACAGAGAATACTGAACGCAGAGAACAGTGAACACAGAGAACAGAGAACACAGAGAACAGTGAACACAGAGAACATTGAACACAGAGAACAGTGAACACAGAGAACAGTGAACACAGAGAACGGAAAACACAGGGAGCACTGAACAGAGTGAACAGTGAAAAGAGAGAACACTGAAACATGAGAACAGTGAATACAGAGAATATTGAACACATTGAACAGTGAACACAAAAAACAGTGAACAGAGAGAACACTGAAAACAGAGAACACTGAACACAGAGAACAGTGAACACAGAAAACAGTGAACATAGAGAATAGTGAACAAGAGAACAGTGAACACAGAAAACAGTGAACACTGAGAACAGTAACCCAGAGAACACTGAAAACAGAGAACAGTGAACACAGAAAGCAGTGAACACAGAAAACACTGAAAACAGAGAACACAGAACACAGAGAACAGTGAACACACAGAACAGTGAACACAGAGAATACTGAACACAGAGAACAGTGAACACAGAGAACACAGGGAACACTGAAAACAGAGAACACTGAACACAGAGAACAGTGAACACAAAGAACAGTGGACTCAGAGAACAGTGAACACAGAGAACAGCGAACAAAGAGAACAGTGAACACAAACAACACTGAACAAAGAAAACAGTGAACACAGGAAAAATGTGATCACAGAGAACACTGAAAACAGAGAACACTGAACACAGAGAACAGAGAACACAGAGAACAGTGAACTCAGAGAACACTGAACACAGAAAAGAGTGAACACAGAGAATAGTGAACACAGAGAACAGTGAACACAGAAAACAGTGACCACAGGAAACAGTGAACATAGAGAACACTGAAAACAGAGAACACAGAGAAGAGTGAACACAGAGAACAGTGAACACAGACAACACTGAACACAGAGACCTGTGAACACAGAGGACAGAGAACGCAGGGAACACTGAACACAGAGAACAGTAACACAGACAACAGTGAACGCTGAGAACAGTGAACACAGAGAACAGTGAACACAGAGAACAGTGAACACAAAGAACACTGAAAACAGAGAACACTGAACACAGAGAAAAGTGATCACAGAGAACAGTAAACTCAGAGAACACTGAACACAGAGTGAACACAAAGTGAACACTGAGTACAGTGAACACAGAGAAAGTGAACACAAAGTGAACACTGAGAACAGTGAACACAGAGATCAGTGAACACAAACATCACTGAACAAAGAGAACAGTGAACACAGAAAACAGTGAACACAGAAAAAATGTGAACACAGAGAACACTGAAAACAGAGAACACTGAACACAGAGAACAGTGAACACAGAGAACAGTGAACTCAGAGAACACTGAACACAGAAAACAGTGAACACAGAGAATAGTGAACACAGAGAACAGTGAACACAGAAAACAGTGACCACAGAAAACAGTGAACATAGAGAACACTGAAAACAGAGAACACTGAAAACAGAGAACACAGAGAAGAGTGAACACAGAGAAGAGTGAACACAGAAAACACTGAACACAGAGACCTGTGAACATAGAGGACAGAGAACGCAGGGAACAGTGAACACAGAGAACAGGAAACACAGACAACAGTGAACGCTGAGAACAGTGAACACAGAGAACAGTGAACACAGAGAACAGTGAACACAAAGAACAGTGAACACAGACAACACTGAACACAGAGACCTGTGAACACAGAGGACAGAGAACGCAGGGAACACTGAACACAGAGAACAGTAACACAGACAACAGTGAACGCTGAGAACAGTGAACACAGAGAACAGTGAACACAGAGAACAGTGAACACAAAGAACACTGAAAACAGAGAACACTGAACACAGAGAAAAGTGAACACAGAGAACAGTGAACTCAGAGAACACTGAACACAGAGTGAACACAAAGTGAACACTCAGTACAGTGAACACAGAGAACAGAGAACACAAAGTGAACACTGAGAACAGTCAACACAGAGATCAGTGAACACAAACATCACTGAACAAAGAGAACAGTGAACACAGAAAACAGTGAACACAGAAAAAATGTGAACACAGAGAACACTGAAAACAGAGAACACTGAACACAGAGAACAGTGAACACAGAGAACAGTGAACTCAGAGAACACTGAACACAGAAAAGAGTGAACACAGAGAATAGTGAACACAGAGAACAGTGAACACAGAAAACAGTGACCACAGAAAACAGTGAACATAGAGAACACTGAAAACAGAGAACACAGAGAAGTGTGAACACAGAGAAGAGTGAACACAGAAAACACTGAACACAGAGACCTGTGAACACAGAGGACAGAGAACGCAGGCAACAGTGAACACAGAGAACAGTAAACACAGACAACAGTGAACGCTGAGAACAGTGAACACAGAGAACAGTGAACACAGAGAACAGTGAACACAAAGAACACTGAAAACAGAGAACACTGAACACAGAGAACAGTGAACACAGAGAACAGTGAACTCAGAGAACACTGAACACAGAAAACAGTGAACCATGAGAATAGTGAACACAGAGAACAGTGAACACAGAAAACAGTGACCACAGAAAACAGTGAACATAGAGAACACTGAAAACAGAGAACGGAGAACACAGGGAGCACTGAACAGAGAGAACAGTGAAAAGAGAGGACAGTGAACCATGAGAACAGTGAATACAGAGAATAGTGAACACATTGAACAGTGAACACAGAAAGCAGTGAACACAGAGAACACTGTACACAGAGTAAACACTGAGAACAGTGAACACAGAGAACAGTGAACACAGAGAACAGTGAACACAAAGAACACTGAAAACAGAGAACACTGAACACAGAGAAAAGTGAACACAGAGAACAGTGAACTCAGAGAACACTGAACACAGAGTGAACACAAAGTGAACACTGAGTACAGTGAACACAGAGAAAGTGAACACAAAGTGAACACTGAGAACAGTGAACACAGAGATCAGTGAACACAAACATCACTGAACAAAGAGAACAGTGAACACAGAAAACAGTGAACACAGTAAATGTGAACACAGAGAACACTGAAAACAGAGAACACTGAACACAGAGAACAGTGAACACAGAGAACAGTGAACTCAGAGAACACTGAACACAGAAAACAGTGAACACAGAGAATAGTGAACACAGAGAACAGTGAACACAGAAAACAGTGACCACAGAAAACAGTGAACATAGAGAACACTGAAAACAGAGAACACAGAGAAGAGTGAACACAGAGAAGAGTGAACACAGAAAACACTGAACACAGAGACCTGTGAACACAGAGGACAGAGAACGCAGGGAACAGTGAACACAGAGAACAGTAAATACAGACAACAGTGAACGCTGAGAACAGTGAACACAGAGAACAGTGAACACAGAGAACAGTGAACACAAAGAACACTGAAAACAGAGAACACTGAACACAGAGAACAGTGAACACAGAGAACAGTGAACTCAGAGAACACTGAACACAGAAAACAGTGAACCATGAGAATAGTGAACACAGAGAACAGTGAACACAGAAAACAGTGACCACAGAAAACAGTGAACATAGAGAACACTGAAAACAGAGAACGGAGAACACAGGGAGCACTGAACAGAGAGAACAGTGAAAAGAGAGCACAGTGAACCATGAGAACAGTGAATACAGAGAATAGTGAACACATTGAACAGTGAACACAGAAAGCAATGAACACAGAGAACACTGTACACAGAGTAAACACTGAGAACAGTGAACACAGAGAACAGTGAACACAGAGAACAGTGAATACAGAAAAGAGTGAACACAGAGAATAGTGAACACAGAGAACAGTGAACACAGAAAGCAGTGAAGACAGAAAGCACTGAAAACAGAGAACACAGAACACAGAGAACAGTGAACACAAAGAACAGTGAACACTGAGAATACTGAACACAGAGAACAGTGAACACAGAGAACAGAGAACACAGAGAACAGTGAACACAGAGAACACAGAACACAGAGAACAATGAACACACGGAACAGTGAACACAGAGAATACTGTACGCAGAGAACAGTGTACACGGAGAACAGAGAACACAGAGAACACTGAACACAGAGAACAGTGAACACAGAGAACAGTGAACACAGAGAACGGAAAACACAGGGAGCACTGAACAGAGAGAACAGTGAAAAGAGAGGACAGTGAACACAGAGAACACTGAACACAGAGTAAATAAAGGACGGTGAACAAAGAGTGAACACGGAGTACAGTGAACACAGAGAAAGTAACAGAGAGTGAACACTGAGACCAGTGAACACAGAGAACACTGTACACAGAGAAAACACTGAGAACAGTGAACACAGAGAACAGTGAACACAGAGAACAGTGAATACAGAAAACAGTGAACACAGAGAATAGTCAACACAGAGAACAGTGAACACAGAGAACACTGAAAACAGAGAACACTGAACACAGAGAACAGTGAACTCAGGGAACAGTGAACACAGAGAACAGTGAACACAGAGAACAATGAAAACACAGTGAACAAAGAGAACGCTGAACACAGATTGAACACTGAGTACAGTGAACACAGAGAAAGTGAACATAGAGTGAACACTGAGAACAGTGAACACAGACAACAATGAACACAGAGAATAGTGAACTCAGAGAACAGTGAACACGCAGAACAGTGAACACAGACAACAGTAACACAGAGAACAGAGAACACACGGAACAGTGAAAACAGAGAACAGTGAACACAGACAACAGTGAAAAGAGAGAACAGTGAACACAGAGAACAGTGAACACAGAGAACACTGAAAACAGAGAACACTGAATACAGAGAACAGTGAACACAGAGAACAGTGAACTCAGAGAACACTGAACACAGATTGAACACAGAGTGAACACTGAGTACAGTGAACACAGAGAAAGTGAACACAAAGTGAACACTGAGAACAGTGAACACCGAGAACAGTGAACACAGAGAACACAGAACACAGAGTGAACAAAGAGAACGGTGAACACAGAGTCAACACTGATTACAGTGAACACAGAGAAAGTGAACACAGAGTGAACACAGAAAACAGTGAACACAGAGAACACTGAAAACAGACAACACTGAACACAGAGAACAGTGAACACAGAGAACAGTGAACACAGAGAACACTGAAAACAGAGAACACTGAACACAGAGAAAAGTGAACACAGAGAACAGTGAACTCAGAGAACACTGAACACAGAGTGAACACAAAGTGAACACTGAGTACAGTGAACATAGAGAAAGTGAACACAAAGTGAACACTGAGAACAGTGAACACAGAGATCAGTGAACACAGACAACAGTAACACAGAGAACAGAGAACACAGGGAACAGTGAACACAGAGAACAGTGAACACAGTAAGCAGTGAAAATAGAGAACAGTGAACACAGAGAACAGTGAACACAGAGAACACTGAAAACAGAGAAAACTGAAAACAGAGAACAGTGAACACAGAGAACAGTGAACACAGAGAACAGTGAATACAGAAAACAGTGAACACAGAGAATAGTCAACACAGAGAACAGTGAACACAGAGAACACTGAAAACAGAGAACACTGAACACAGAGAACAGTGAACTCAGGGAACAGTGAACACAGAGAACAGTGAACACAGAAATCAATGAAAACACAGTGAACAAAGAGAACGCTGAACACAGATTGAACACTGAGTACAGTGAACACAGAGAAAGTGAACATAGAGTGAACACTGAGAACAGTGAACACAGACAACAATGAACACAGAGAATAGTGAACTCAGAGAACAGTGAACACGCAGAACAGTGAACACAGACAACAGTAACACAGAGAACGGAGAACACACGGAACAGTGAAAACAGAGAACAGTGAACACAGACAACAGTGAAAAGAGAGAACAGTGAACACAGAGAACAGTGAACACAGAGAACACTGAAAACAGAGAACACTGAATACAGAGAACAGTGAACACAGAGAACAGTGAACTCAGAGAACACTGAACACAGATTGAACACAGAGTGAACACTGAGTACAGTGAACACAGAGAAAGTGAACACAAAGTGAACACTGAGAACAGTGAACACCGAGAACAGTGAACACAGAGAACACAGAACACAGAGTGAACAAAGAGAACGGTGAACACAGAGTCAACACTGATTACAGTGAACACAGAGAAAGTGAACACAGAGTGAACACAGAAAACAATGAACACAGAGAACACTGAAAACAGAGAACACTGAACACAGAGAACAGAGAACACAGAGAACAGTGAACTCAGAGAACACTGAACACAGAAAAGAGTGAACACAGAGAATAGTGAACACAGAGAACAGTGAACACAGAAAACAGTGACCACAGGAAACAGTGAACATAGAGAACACTGAAAACAGAGAACACAGAGAAGAGTGAACACAGAGAACAGTGAACACAGACAACACTGAACACAGAGACCTGTGAACACAGAGGACAGAGAACGCAGGGAACACTGAACACAGAGAACAGTAACACAGACAACAGTGAACGCTGAGAACAGTGAACACAGAGAACAGTGAACACAGAGAACAGTGAACACAAAGAACACTGAAAACAGAGAACACTGAACACAGAGAAAAGTGATCACAGAGAACAGTAAACTCAGAGAACACTGAACACAGAGTGAACACAAAGTGAACACTGAGTACAGTGAACACAGAGAAAGTGAACACAAAGTGAACACTGAGAACAGTGAACACAGAGATCAGTGAACACAAACATCACTGAACAAAGAGAACAGTGAACACAGAAAACAGTGAACACAGAAAAAATGTGAACACAGAGAACACTGAAAACAGAGAACACTGAACACAGAGAACAGTGAACACAGAGAACAGTGAACTCAGAGAACACTGAACACAGAAAACAGTGAACACAGAGAATAGTGAACACAGAGAACAGTGAACACAGAAAACAGTGACCACAGAAAACAGTGAACATAGAGAACACTGAAAACAGAGAACACTGAAAACAGAGAACACAGAGAAGAGTGAACACAGAGAAGAGTGAACACAGAAAACACTGAACACAGAGACCTGTGAACATAGAGGACAGAGAACGCAGGGAACAGTGAACACAGAGAACAGGAAACACAGACAACAGTGAACGCTGAGAACAGTGAACACAGAGAACAGTGAACACAGAGAACAGTGAACACAAAGAACAGTGAACACAGACAACACTGAACACAGAGACCTGTGAACACAGAGGACAGAGAACGCAGGGAACACTGAACACAGAGAACAGTAACACAGACAACAGTGAACGCTGAGAACAGTGAACACAGAGAACAGTGAACACAGAGAACAGTGAACACAAAGAACACTGAAAACAGAGAACACTGAACACAGAGAAAAGTGAACACAGAGAACAGTGAACTCAGAGAACACTGAACACAGAGTGAACACAAAGTGAACACTCAGTACAGTGAACACAGAGAACAGAGAACACAAAGTGAACACTGAGAACAGTCAACACAGAGATCAGTGAACACAAACATCACTGAACAAAGAGAACAGTGAACACAGAAAACAGTGAACACAGAAAAAATGTGAACACAGAGAACACTGAAAACAGAGAACACTGAACACAGAGAACAGTGAACACAGAGAACAGTGAACTCAGAGAACACTGAACACAGAAAAGAGTGAACACAGAGAATAGTGAACACAGAGAACAGTGAACACAGAAAACAGTGACCACAGAAAACAGTGAACATAGAGAACACTGAAAACAGAGAACACAGAGAAGTGTGAACACAGAGAAGAGTGAACACAGAAAACACTGAACACAGAGACCTGTGAACACAGAGGACAGAGAACGCAGGCAACAGTGAACACAGAGAACAGTAAACACAGACAACAGTGAACGCTGAGAACAGTGAACACAGAGAACAGTGAACACAGAGAACAGTGAACACAAAGAACACTGAAAACAGAGAACACTGAACACAGAGAACAGTGAACACAGAGAACAGTGAACTCAGAGAACACTGAACACAGAAAACAGTGAACCATGAGAATAGTGAACACAGAGAACAGTGAACACAGAAAACAGTGACCACAGAAAACAGTGAACATAGAGAACACTGAAAACAGAGAACGGAGAACACAGGGAGCACTGAACAGAGAGAACAGTGAAAAGAGAGGACAGTGAACCATGAGAACAGTGAATACAGAGAATAGTGAACACATTGAACAGTGAACACAGAAAGCAGTGAACACAGAGAACACTGTACACAGAGTAAACACTGAGAACAGTGAACACAGAGAACAGTGAACACAGAGAACAGTGAACACAAAGAACACTGAAAACAGAGAACACTGAACACAGAGAAAAGTGAACACAGAGAACAGTGAACTCAGAGAACACTGAACACAGAGTGAACACAAAGTGAACACTGAGTACAGTGAACACAGAGAAAGTGAACACAAAGTGAACACTGAGAACAGTGAACACAGAGATCAGTGAACACAAACATCACTGAACAAAGAGAACAGTGAACACAGAAAACAGTGAACACAGTAAATGTGAACACAGAGAACACTGAAAACAGAGAACACTGAACACAGAGAACAGTGAACACAGAGAACAGTGAACTCAGAGAACACTGAACACAGAAAACAGTGAACACAGAGAATAGTGAACACAGAGAACAGTGAACACAGAAAACAGTGACCACAGAAAACAGTGAACATAGAGAACACTGAAAACAGAGAACACAGAGAAGAGTGAACACAGAGAAGAGTGAACACAGAAAACACTGAACACAGAGACCTGTGAACACAGAGGACAGAGAACGCAGGGAACAGTGAACACAGAGAACAGTAAATACAGACAACAGTGAACGCTGAGAACAGTGAACACAGAGAACAGTGAACACAGAGAACAGTGAACACAAAGAACACTGAAAACAGAGAACACTGAACACAGAGAACAGTGAACACAGAGAACAGTGAACTCAGAGAACACTGAACACAGAAAACAGTGAACCATGAGAATAGTGAACACAGAGAACAGTGAACACAGAAAACAGTGACCACAGAAAACAGTGAACATAGAGAACACTGAAAACAGAGAACGGAGAACACAGGGAGCACTGAACAGAGAGAACAGTGAAAAGAGAGCACAGTGAACCATGAGAACAGTGAATACAGAGAATAGTGAACACATTGAACAGTGAACACAGAAAGCAATGAACACAGAGAACACTGTACACAGAGTAAACACTGAGAACAGTGAACACAGAGAACAGTGAACACAGAGAACAGTGAATACAGAAAAGAGTGAACACAGAGAATAGTGAACACAGAGAACAGTGAACACAGAAAGCAGTGAAGACAGAAAGCACTGAAAACAGAGAACACAGAACACAGAGAACAGTGAACACAAAGAACAGTGAACACTGAGAATACTGAACACAGAGAACAGTGAACACAGAGAACAGAGAACACAGAGAACAGTGAACACAGAGAACACAGAACACAGAGAACAATGAACACACGGAACAGTGAACACAGAGAATACTGTACGCAGAGAACAGTGTACACGGAGAACAGAGAACACAGAGAACACTGAACACAGAGAACAGTGAACACAGAGAACAGTGAACACAGAGAACGGAAAACACAGGGAGCACTGAACAGAGAGAACAGTGAAAAGAGAGGACAGTGAACACAGAGAACACTGAACACAGAGTAAATAAAGGACGGTGAACAAAGAGTGAACACGGAGTACAGTGAACACAGAGAAAGTAACAGAGAGTGAACACTGAGACCAGTGAACACAGAGAACACTGTACACAGAGAAAACACTGAGAACAGTGAACACAGAGAACAGTGAACACAGAGAACAGTGAATACAGAAAACAGTGAACACAGAGAATAGTCAACACAGAGAACAGTGAACACAGAGAACACTGAAAACAGAGAACACTGAACACAGAGAACAGTGAACTCAGGGAACAGTGAACACAGAGAACAGTGAACACAGAGAACAATGAAAACACAGTGAACAAAGAGAACGCTGAACACAGATTGAACACTGAGTACAGTGAACACAGAGAAAGTGAACATAGAGTGAACACTGAGAACAGTGAACACAGACAACAATGAACACAGAGAATAGTGAACTCAGAGAACAGTGAACACGCAGAACAGTGAACACAGACAACAGTAACACAGAGAACAGAGAACACACGGAACAGTGAAAACAGAGAACAGTGAACACAGACAACAGTGAAAAGAGAGAACAGTGAACACAGAGAACAGTGAACACAGAGAACACTGAAAACAGAGAACACTGAATACAGAGAACAGTGAACACAGAGAACAGTGAACTCAGAGAACACTGAACACAGATTGAACACAGAGTGAACACTGAGTACAGTGAACACAGAGAAAGTGAACACAAAGTGAACACTGAGAACAGTGAACACCGAGAACAGTGAACACAGAGAACACAGAACACAGAGTGAACAAAGAGAACGGTGAACACAGAGTCAACACTGATTACAGTGAACACAGAGAAAGTGAACACAGAGTGAACACAGAAAACAGTGAACACAGAGAACACTGAAAACAGACAACACTGAACACAGAGAACAGTGAACACAGAGAACAGTGAACACAGAGAACACTGAAAACAGAGAACACTGAACACAGAGAAAAGTGAACACAGAGAACAGTGAACTCAGAGAACACTGAACACAGAGTGAACACAAAGTGAACACTGAGTACAGTGAACATAGAGAAAGTGAACACAAAGTGAACACTGAGAACAGTGAACACAGAGATCAGTGAACACAGACAACAGTAACACAGAGAACAGAGAACACAGGGAACAGTGAACACAGAGAACAGTGAACACAGTAAGCAGTGAAAATAGAGAACAGTGAACACAGAGAACAGTGAACACAGAGAACACTGAAAACAGAGAAAACTGAAAACAGAGAACAGTGAACACAGAGAACAGTGAACACAGAGAACAGTGAATACAGAAAACAGTGAACACAGAGAATAGTCAACACAGAGAACAGTGAACACAGAGAACACTGAAAACAGAGAACACTGAACACAGAGAACAGTGAACTCAGGGAACAGTGAACACAGAGAACAGTGAACACAGAAATCAATGAAAACACAGTGAACAAAGAGAACGCTGAACACAGATTGAACACTGAGTACAGTGAACACAGAGAAAGTGAACATAGAGTGAACACTGAGAACAGTGAACACAGACAACAATGAACACAGAGAATAGTGAACTCAGAGAACAGTGAACACGCAGAACAGTGAACACAGACAACAGTAACACAGAGAACGGAGAACACACGGAACAGTGAAAACAGAGAACAGTGAACACAGACAACAGTGAAAAGAGAGAACAGTGAACACAGAGAACAGTGAACACAGAGAACACTGAAAACAGAGAACACTGAATACAGAGAACAGTGAACACAGAGAACAGTGAACTCAGAGAACACTGAACACAGATTGAACACAGAGTGAACACTGAGTACAGTGAACACAGAGAAAGTGAACACAAAGTGAACACTGAGAACAGTGAACACCGAGAACAGTGAACACAGAGAACACAGAACACAGAGTGAACAAAGAGAACGGTGAACACAGAGTCAACACTGATTACAGTGAACACAGAGAAAGTGAACACAGAGTGAACACAGAAAACAATGAACACAGAGAACACTGAAAACAGACAACACTGAACACAGAGAACAGTGAACACAGAGAACAGTGAATACAGAGAACACTGAAAACAGAGAACACTGAACACAGAGAAAAGTGAACACAGAGAACAGTGAACTCAGAGAACACTGAACACAGAGTGAACACAAAGTGAACACTGAGTACAGTGAACACAGAGAAAGTGAACACAAAGTGAACACTGAGAACAGTGAACACAGAGAACAGTGAACACAGACAACAGTAACACAGAGAACAGAGAACACAGGGAACAGTGAACACAGAGAACAGTGAACACAGAAAGCAGTGAAAATAGAGAACAGTGAACACAGAGAACAGTGAACATAGAGAACACTGAAAACAGAGAACACTGAATACAGAGAACAGTGAACACAGAGAACACTGAAAACAGAGAACACTGAACACAGAGAAAAGTTAACACAGAGAACAGTGAACTCAGAGAACACTGAACACAGAGTGAACACAAAGTGAACACTGAGTACAGTGAACACAGAGAAAGCGAACACAAAGTGAACACAGAGAATAGTGAACACAGAGAACAGTGAACACAGACAACAGTAACACAGAGAAGAGTGAACACAGGGAACAGTGAACACAGAGAACAGTGAACTCAGAGAACATTGAACACAAAGTGAACACTGAGAACAGTTAACACCGAGAACAGTGAGCACAGAGAACACAGAACACAGAGTGAACAAAGTGAACGCTGAACACAGATGCAACACTGATTACAGTGAACACAGAGAACACTGAAAACAGACAACACTGAAACTAGAGAACACTGAACACAGACAACACTGAACACAGAGACCTGTGAACACAGAGGACAGAGAACGCAGGGAACACTGAACACAGAGAACAGTAACACAGACAAAAGTGAACGCTGAGAACAGTGAACACAGAGAACAGTGAACACAGAGAACAGTGAACACAAAGAACACTGAAAACAGAGAACACTGAACACAGAGAAAAGTGAACACAGAGAACAGTGAACTCAGAGAACACTGAACACAGAGTGAACACAAAGTGAACACTGAGTTCAGTGAACACAGAGAAAGTGAACACAAAGTGAACACTGAGAACAGTGAACACAGAGATCAGTGAACACAAACATCACTGAACAAAGAGAACAGTGAACACAGAAAACAGTGAACACAGAGAAAATGTGAACACAGAGAACACTGAAAACAGAGAACACTGAACACAGAGAACAGTGAACTCAGAGAACACTGAACACAGAAAACAGTGAACACAGAGAATAGTGAACACAGAGAACAGTGAACACAGAAAACAGTGACCACAGAAAACAGTGAACATAGAGAACACTGAAAACAGAGAACACAGAGAAGAGTGAACACAGAGAAGAGTGAACACAGAAAACACTGAACACAGAGACCTGTGAACACAGAGGACAGAGAACGCAGGGAACAGTGAACACAGAGAACAGTAAACACAGACAACAGTGAACGCTGAGAACAGTGAACACAGAGAACAGTGAACACAGAGAACAGTGAACACAAAGAACACTGAAAACAGAGAACACTGAACACAGAGAACAGTGAACACAGAGAACAGTGAACTCAGAGAACACTGAACACAGAAAACAGTGAACCATGAGAATAGTGAACACAGAGAACAGTGAACACAGAAAACAGTGACCACAGAAAACAGTGAACATAGAGAACACTGAAAACAGAGAACGGAGAACACAGGGAGCACTGAACAGAGAGAACAGTGAAAAGAGAGGACAGTGAACCATGAGAACAGTGAATACAGAGAATAGTGAACACATTGAACAGTGAACACAGAAAGCAGTGAACACAGAGAACACTGTACACAGAGTAAACACTGAGAACAGTGAACACAGAGAACAGTGAACGCAGAGAACAGTGAATACAGAAAAGAGTGAACACAGAGAATAGTGAACACAGAGAACAGTGAACACAGAAAGCAGTGAAGACAGAAAACACTGAAAACAGAGAACACAGAACACAGAGAACAGTGAACACAAAGAACAGTGTACACTGAGAATACTGAACACAGAGAACAGTGAACACAGAGAACAGAGAACACAGAGAACAGTGAACACAGAGAACACAGAACACAGAGAACAATGAACACACAGAACAGTGAACACAGAGAATACTGTACGCAGAGAACAGTGAACACGGAGAACAGAGAACACAGAGAACACTGAACACAGAGAACAGTGAACACAGAGAACAGTGAACACAGAGAACGGAGAACACAGGGAGCACTGAACAGAGAGAACAGTGAAAAGAGAGCACAGTGAACACAGAGAACACTGAACACAGAGTAAAAAAAGGACGGTGAACACAGAGTGAACACAGAGTACAGTGAACTCAGAGAAAGTAACAGAGAGTGAACACGGAGACCAGTGAACACAGAGAACACTGTACACAGAGAAAACACAGAGAACAGTGAACACAGAGAACAGTGAATACAGAAAACAGTGAACACAGAGAATAGTGAACACAGAGAACAGTGAACACAGAGAACACTGAAAACAGAGAACACTGAACACAGAGAACAGTGAACTCAGGGAACAGTGAACACAGAGAACAGTGAACACAGAGAACAATAAAAACACAGTGAACAAAGAGAACGCTGAACACAGATTGAACACTGAGTACAGTGAACACAGAGAAAGTGAACATAGAGTGAACACTGAGAACAGTGAACACAGACAACAATGAACACAGAGAATAGTGAACTCAGAGAACAGTGAACACGCAGAACAGTGAACACAGACAACAGTAACACAGAGAACAGAGAACACACGGAACAGTGAAAACAGAGAACAGTGAACACAGACAACAGTGAAAAGAGAGAACAGTGAACACAGAGAACACTGAAAACAGAGAACACTGAATACAGAGAACAGTGAACACAGAGAACAGTGAACTCAGAGAATAGTGAACTCAGAGAACAGTGAACACGCAGAACAGTGAACACAGACAACAGTAACACAGAGAACAGAGAACACACGGAACAGTGAAAACAGAGAACAGTGAACACAGACAACAGTGAAAAGAGAGAACAGTGAACACAGAGAACACTGAAAACAGAGAACACTGAATACAAAGAACAGTGAACACAGAGAACAGTGAACTCAGAGAACACTGAACACAGATTGAACACAGAGTGAACACTGAGTACAGTGAACACAGAGAAAGTGAACACAAAGTGAACACTGAGAACAGTGAACACCGAGAACAGTGAACACAGAGAACACAGAACACTGAGTGAACAAAGAGAACGGTGAACACAGAGTCAACACTGATTACAGTGAACACAGAGAAAGTGAACACAGAGTGAACACAGAAAACAGTGAACACAGAGAACACTGAAAACAGACAACACTGAACACAGAGAACAGTGAACACAGAGAACAGTGAACACAGAGAACACTGAAAACAGAGAACACTGAACACAGAGAAAAGTGAACACAGAGAACAGTGAACTCAGAGAACACTGAACACAGAGTGAACACAAAGTGAACACTGAGTACAGTGAACACAGAGAAAGTGAACACAAAGTGAACACTGAGAACAGTGAACACAGAGAACAGTGAACACAGACAACAGTAACACAGAGAACAGAGAACACAGGGAACAGAGAACACAGAGAACAGTGAACACAGAAAGCAGTGAAAATAGAGCACAGTGAACACAGAGACCAGTGAACACAGAGAACACTGAAAACAGAGAACACTGAATACAGAGAACAGTGAACACAGAGAACACTGAACACAGAGTGAACACAAAGTGAACACTGAGTACAGTGAACACAGAGAAAGCGAACACAAAGTGAACACAGAGAATAGTGAACACAGAGAACAGTGAACACAGACAACAGTAACACAGAGAACAGTGAACACAGGGAACAGTGAACACAGAGAACAGTGAACTCAGAGAACATTGAACACAAAGTGAACACTGAGAACAGTGAACACCGAGAACAGTGAGCACAGAGAACACAGAACACAGAGTGAACAAAGAGAACGCTGAACACAGAGTCAACACTGATTACAGTGAACACAGAGAACACTGAAAACAGACAACACTGAAACTAGAGAACACTTAACACAGAGAACAGTGAACACAGAAAACAGTGAACACAGAGAACACTGAAAACAGAGAACACTGAACACAGAGAAAAGTGAACACAGAGAACAGCGAACTCAGAGAACACTGAACACAGAGTGAACACAAAGAGAACACTGAGTACAGTGAACACAGAGAAAGTGAACACAAAGTGAACACTGAGAACAATGAACACAGAGAACAGTGAACACAGTGTAAACACTGAGAACAGTGAACACAGAGAAGAGTGAACACAGAGAAGAGTGAACACAGAAATCGGTGATCACAGAGGATATTAAACACAGAAAACACCAAAATCAGTGAACAGAGAACACTGAAAACAGATAACACTGAACACAGAGAACAGTGAACACAGAGAACAGTGACCACAGAGAACAGTGAACACAGAGTAAATAAAAGGACGGTGAACACAGAGTGAACACAGAGTACAGAGAACACAGAGAAAGTGAACAGAGAGTGAACACTGAGACCAGTGAACACAGATAACACTGTACAAAGAGAAAACACTGAGAAGAGTGAACACAGAGAATAATGAACACAGAGAACAGTGAACACAGAAAGCAGTGAACACAGAAAACACTGAAAACAGAGACACAGAACACAGAGAACAGTGAACACAAAAAACAGTGAACACAGAGAATACTGAACACAGAGAACAGTGAACACAGAGAACAGTGAATACAGAAAAGAGTGAAGACAGAGAATAGTGAACACAGAGAACAGTGAACACAGAAAGCAGTGAACACAGAAAACACTGAAAACAGAGAACACAGAACACAGAGAACAGTGAACACACAGAAAAGTGAACACAGAGAATACTGAACACAGAGAACAGTGCACACAGAGAACAGAGAACACAGAGAACAGTGAACACAGAGAACGGAGAACACAGGAAGCACAGAACAGAGAAAACAGTGAAGGGAGAGAACAGTGAACCATGAGAACAGTGAATACAGAGAATAGTGAACACATTGAACAGTGGACACAAAAAACAGTGAACACAGAGAACACTGAAAACAGAGAAAACTGAACACAGAGAACTGTGAACACAGAGAAAGTAACAGAGAGTAAACACTGAGACCAGTGAACACAGAGAATACTGTACACAGAGAAAACACTGAGAACAGTGAACACAGAGAACAGTGAACACAGAGAACAGTGCATACAGAAAACAGTGAACACAGAGAATAGTGAACACAGAGAACAGTGAACACAGAAAGCAGTGAACACAGAAAACACTGAAAACAGAGAACACAGAACACAGAGAACAGTGAACACACACAAAAGTGAACACAGAGAATACCGAACACAGAGAACAGTGAACACAGAGAACAGAGAACACAGAGAACAGTGAACACAGAGAACAGTGAACACAGAGAACAGTGAACACAGAGAACAGAGAACACAGTGAACAGTGAACACAGACAACAGTGAACACAGGAAACAGTGAACACACAGAACACTGAAAACAGAGAACACTGAACACAGAGAACAGTGAACACAGAGAACAGTGAATACAGAAAAGAGTGAAGACAGAGAATAGTGAACACAGAGAACAGTGAACACAGAAAGCAGTGAACACAGAAAACACTGAAAACAGAGAACACAGAACACAGAGAACAGTGAACACACAGAAAAGTGAACACAGAGAATACTGAACACAGAGAACAGTGCACACAGAGAACAGAGAACACAGAGAACACTGAACACAGAGAACATTGAACACAGAGAACAGTGAACACAGAGAACAGTGAACACAGAGAACGGAGAACACAGGAAGCACTGAACAGAGAAAACAGTGAAGAGAGAGAACAGTGAACCATGAGAAGAGTGAATACAGAGAATAGTGAACACATTGAACAGTGGACACAAAAAACAGTGAACACAGAGAACACTGAAAACAGAGAAAACTGAACACAGAGAACAGTGAACACAGAGAAAGTAACAGAGAGTAAACACTGAGACCAGTGAACACAGAGAATACTGTACACAGAGAAAACACTGAGAACAGTGAACACAGAGAACAGTGAACACAGAGAACAGTGAATACAGAAAACAGTGAACACAGAGAATAGTGAACACAGAGAACAGTGAACACAGAAAGCAGTGAACACAGAAAACACTGAAAACAGAGAACACAGAACACAGAGAACAGTGAACACACACAAACGTGAACACAGAGAATACCGAACACAGAGAACAGTGAACACAGAGAACAGAGAACACAGAGAACAGTGAACACAGAGAACAGTGAACACAGAGAGCAGTGAAAAGAGAGAACAGTGAACACAGAGAACAGTGAACACAGAGAACACTTAAAACAGAGAACACTGAATACAGAGAACAGTGAACACAGAGAACAGTGAACTCAGAGAACACTGAACACAAAGTGAACACTGAGAACAGTGAACACCGAGAACAGTGAGCTCAGAGAACACAGAACACAGAGTGAACAAAGAGAACGGTGAACACAGAGTCAACACTGATTACAGTGAACACAGGGAACACTGAAAACAGACAACACTGAAACTAGAGAACACTGAACACAGAGAACAGTGAACACAGAAAACAGTGAACACAGAGAACACTGAAAACAGAGAACACTGAACACAGAGAAAAGTGAACACAGAGAACAGTGAACTCAGAGAACACTGAACACAGAGTGAACACAAAGAGAACACTGAGGACAGTGAACACAGTGAAAGTGAACACAAAGTGAACACTGAGAACAGTGAACACAGAGAACAGTGAACACAGTGTAAACACTGAGAACAGTGAACACAGAGAACAGTGAACACAGAGAAGAGTGAACACAGAAATCGGTGATCACAGAGAATAGTGAACACAGAAAACAGTGAACACCGAAATCAGTGAACAGAGAACACTGAAAACAGATAACACTGAACACAGAGAACAGTGAACACAGAGAACAATGACCACAGAGAACAGTGACCACAGAGTGAACACTGAGTACAGAGAACACAGAGAAAGTGAACAGAGAGTGAACACTGAGACCAGTGACCACAGAGAACACAGAGAATAGTGAACACAGAGAACAGTGAACACAGAAAGCAGTGAACACAGAAAAAACTGAAAACAGTTAACACAGAACACTGAGTACAGTGAACACAGAGAACAGTGAACACAGAGAACGGAGAACACAGGGAGCACTGCACAGAGAGAACAGTGAAAACAGAGAACACTGAACACAGAGAACAGTGAACACAGAAAAGAGTGAACACTGAAAACAGTGACCCAGAGAACAGTGAAAACAGACAACAGTGAACACAGAGAACACCGAACACAGAGTAAAAAAAGGACGGTGAACACAGAGTGAACACTGAGACCAGTGAACACAGAGAACAGTGAACACAGAGAACAGTGAACACAGAGAACAGTGAATACAGAAAACAGTGAGCACAGAGAATAGTGAACACAGAGAACAGTGAACACAGAGAACACTGAAAACAGAGAACACTGAACACAGAGAACAGTGAACTCAGGGAACAGTGAACACAGAGAACAGTGAACACAGAGAACAATGAAAACACAGTGAACAAAGAGAACGGTGAACACAGATTGAACACTGAGTACAGTGAACACAGAGAAAGTGAACATAGAGTGAACACTGAGAACAGTGAACACAGACAACAATGAACACAGAGAATAGTGAACTCAGAGAACAGTGAACACGCAGAACAGTGAAAACAGACAACAGTAACACAGAGAACAGAGAACACACGGAACAGTGAACACAGAGAACAGTGAACACAGGCAACAGTGAAAAGAGAGAACAGTGAACACAGAGAACAGTGAACACAGAGAACAGTGAACACAGGCAACAGTGAAAAGAGAGAACAGTGAACACAGATTGAACACAGAGTGAACACTGAGTACAGTGAGCACAGAGAAAGTGAACACAAAGTGAACACTGAGAACAGTGAACACCGAGAACAGTGAACACAGAGAACACAGAACACTGAGTGAACAAAGAGAACGGTGAACACAGAGTCAACACTGATTACAGTGAACACAGAGAAAGTGAACACAGAGTGAACACAGAAAACAGTGAACACAGAGAACACTGAAAACAGACAACACTGAACACAGAGAACAGTGAACACAGAGAACAGTGAACACAGAGAACACTGAATACAGAGAACAGTGAACACAGAGATCAGTGAATTCAGAGAACACTGAACACAAAGTGAACACTGAGAACAGTGAACACCGAGAACAGTGAGCACAGAGAACACAGAACACAGAGTGAACAAAGAGAACGGTGAACACAGAGTCAACACTGCTTACAGTGAACACAGAGAACACTGAAAACAGACAACACTGAAGCTAGAGAACACTGAACACAGAGAACAGTGAACACAGAAAACAGTGAACACAGAGAACACTGAAAGCAGAGAACACTGAACACAGAGAAAAGTGAACACAGAGAACAGTGAACTCAGAGAACACTGAACACAGAGTAAACACAAAGAGAACACTGAGTACAGTGAACACAGTGAAAGTGAACACAAAGTGAACACTGAGAACAGTGAACACAGAGAACGGAAAACACAGGGAGCACTGAACAGAGAGAACAGTGAAAAGAGAGGACAGTGAACACAGAGAACACTGAACACAGAGTAAATAAAGGACGGTGAACAAAGAGTGAACACGGAGTACAGTGAACACAGAGAAAGTGAACACAAAGTGAACACTGACAACAGTGAACACCGAGAACAGTGAACACAGAGAACACAGAACACAGAGTGAACAAAGAGAACGGTGAACACAGAGTCAACACTGATTACAGTGAACACAGAGAAAGTGAACACAGAGTGAACACAGAGAACAGTGAACACAGAGAACACTGAAAACAGAGAACACTGAACACAGAGAAAAGTGAACACAGAGAACAGTGAACTCAGAGAACACTGAACACAGAGTGAACACAAAGTGAACACTGAGTACAGTGAACACAGAGAAAGTGAACACAAAGTGAACACTGAGAACAGTGAACACAGAGATCAGTGAACACAGACAACAGTAACACAGAGAACAGAGAACACAGGGAACAGTGAACACAGAGAACAGTGAACACAGTAAGCAGTGAAAATAGAGAACAGTGAACACAGAGAACAGTGAACACAGAGAACACTGAAAACAGAGAACACTGAAAACAGAGAACAGTGAACACAGAGAACAGTGAACACAGAGAACAGTGAATACAGAAAACAGTGAACACAGAGAATAGTCAACACAGAGAACAGTGAACACAGAGAACACTGAAAACAGAGAACACTGAACACAGAGAACAGTGAACTCAGGGAACAGTGAACACAGAGAACAGTGAACACAGAGAACAATGAAAACACAGTGAACAAAGAGAACGCTGAACACAGATTGAACACTGAGTACAGTGAACACAGAGAAAGTGAACATAGAGTGAACACTGAGAACAGTGAACACAGACAACAATGAACACAGAGAATAGTGAACTCAGAGAACAGTGAACACGCAGAACAGTGAACACAGACAACAGTAACACAGAGAACGGAGAACACACGGAACAGTGAAAACAGAGAACAGTGAACACAGACAACAGTGAAAAGAGAGAACAGTGAACACAGAGGACAGTGAACACAGAGAACACTGAAAACAGAGAACACTGAATACAGAGAACAGTGAACACAGAGAACAGTGAACTCAGAGAACACTGAACACAGATTGAACACAGAGTGAACACTGAGTACAGTGAACACAGAGAAAGTGAACACAAAGTGAACACTGAGAACAGTGAACACCGAGAACAGTGAACACAGAGAACACAGAACACAGAGTGAACAAAGAGAACGGTGAACACAGAGTCAACACTGATTACAGTGAACACAGAGAAAGTGAACACAGAGTGAACACAGAAAACAGTGAACACAGAGAACACTGAAAACAGACAACACTGAACACAGAGAACAGTGAACACAGAGAACAGTGAACACAGAGAACACTGAAAACAGAGAACACTGAACACAGAGAAAAGTGAACACAGAGAACAGTGAACTCAGAGAACACTGAACACAGAGTGAACACAAAGTGAACACTGAGTACAGTGAACACAGAGAAAGTGAACACAAAGTGAACACTGAGAACAGTGAACACAGAGAACAGTGAACACAGACAACAGTAACACAGAGAACAGAGAACACAGGGAACAGTGAACACAGAGAACAGTGAACACAGAAAGCAGTGAAAATAGAGAACAGTGAACACAGAGAACAGTGAACATAGAGAACACTGAAAACAGAGAACACTGAATACAGAGAACAGTGAACACAGAGAACACTGAAAACAGAGAACACTGAACACAGAGAAAAGTTAACACAGAGAACAGTGAACTCAGAGAACACTGAACACAGAGTGAACACAAAGTGAACACTGAGTACAGTGAACACAGAGAAAGCGAACACAAAGTGAACACAGAGAATAGTGAACACAGAGAACAGTGAACACAGACAACAGTAACACAGAGAAGAGTGAACACAGGGAACAGTGAACACAGAGAACAGTGAACTCAGAGAACATTGAACACAAAGTGAACACTGAGAACAGTTAACACCGAGAACAGTGAGCACAGAGAACACAGAACACAGAGTGAACAAAGTGAACGCTGAACACAGATGCAACACTGATTACAGTGAACACAATGAACACTGAAAACAGACAACACTGAAACTAGAGAACACTGAACACAGACAACACTGAACACAGAGACCTGTGAACACAGAGGACAGAGAACGCAGGGAACACTGAACACAGAGAACAGTAACACAGACAACAGTGAACGCTGAGAACAGTGAACACAGAGAACAGTGAACACAGAGAACAGTGAACACAAAGAACACTGAAAACAGAGAACACTGAACACAGAGAAAAGTGAACACAGAGAACAGTGAACTCAGAGAACACTGAACACAGAGTGAACACAAAGTGAACACTGAGTTCAGTGAACACAGAGAAAGTGAACACAAAGTGAACACTGAGAACAGTGAACACAGAGATCAGTGAACACAAACATCACTGAACAAAGAGAACAGTGAACACAGAAAAGAGTGAACACAGAGAAAATGTGAACACAGACAACACTGAAAACAGAGAACACTGAACACAGAGAACAGTGAACTCAGAGAACACTGAACACAGAAAACAGTGAACACAGAGAATAGTGAACACAGAGAACAGTGAACACAGAAAACAGTGACCACAGAAAACAGTGAACATAGAGAACACTGAAAACAGAGAACACAGAGAAGAGTGAACACAGAGAAGAGTGAACACAGAAAACACTGAACACAGAGACCTGTGAACACAGAGGACAGAGAACGCAGGGAACAGTGAACACAGAGAACAGTAAACACAGACAACAGTGAACGCTGAGAACAGTGAACACAGAGAACAGTGAACACAGAGAACAGTGAACACAAAGAACACTGAAAACAGAGAACACTGAACACAGAGAACAGTGAACACAGAGAACAGTGAACTCAGAGAACACTGAACACAGAAAACAGTGAACCATGAGAATAGTGAACACAGAGAACAGTGAACACAGAAAACAGTGACCACAGAAAACAGTGAACATAGAGAACACTGAAAACAGAGAACGGAGAACACAGGGAGCACTGAACAGAGAGAACAGTGAAAAGAGAGGACAGTGAACCATGAGAACAGTGAATACAGAGAATAGTGAACACATTGAACAGTGAACACAGAAAGCAGTGAACACAGAGAACACTGTACACAGAGTAAACACTGAGAACAGTGAACACAGAGAACAGTGAACGCAGAGAACAGTGAATACAGAAAAGAGTGAACACAGAGAATAGTGAACACAGAGAACAGTGAACACAGAAAGCAGTGAAGACAGAAAACACTGAAAACAGAGAACACAGAACACAGAGAACAGTGAACACAAAGAACAGTGAACACTGAGAATACTGAACACAGAGAACAGTGAACACAGAGAACAGAGAACACAGAGAACAGTGAACACAGAGAACACAGAACACAGAGAACAATGAACACACAGAACAGTGAACACAGAGAATACTGTACGCAGAGAACAGTGAACACGGAGAACAGAGAACACAGAGAACACTGAACACAGAGAACAGTGAACACAGAGAACAGTGAACACAGAGAACGGAGAACACAGGGAGCACTGAACAGAGAGAACAGTGAAAAGAGAGGACAGTGAACACAGAGAACACTGAACACAGAGTAAAAAAAGGACGGTGAACACAGAGTGAACACGGAGTACAGTGAACACAGAGAAAGTAACAGAGAGTGAACACTGAGACCAGTGAACACAGAGAACACTGTACACAGAGAAAACACAGAGAACAGTGAACACAGAGAACAGTGAATACAGAAAACAGTGAACACAGAGAATAGTGAACACAGAGAACAGTGAACACAGAGAACACTGAAAACAGAGAACACTGAACACAGAGAACAGTGAACTCAGGGAACAGTGAACACAGAGAACAGTGAACACAGAGAACAATGAAAACACAGTGAACAAAGAGAACGCTGAACACAGATTGAACACTGAGTACAGTGAACACAGAGAAAGTGAACATAGAGTGAACACTGAGAACAGTGAACACAGACAACAATGAACACAGAGAATAGTGAACTCAGAGAACAGTGAACACGCAGAACAGTGAACACAGACAACAGTAACACAGAGAACAGAGAACACACGGAACAGTGAACACAGAGAACAGTGAACACAGACAACAGTGAAAAGAGAGAACAGTGAACACAGAGAACACTGAAAACAGAGAACACTGAATACAGAGAACAGTGAACGCAGAGAACAGTGAACTCAGAGAACACTGAACACAGATTGAACACAGAGTGAACACTGAGTACAGTGAACACAGAGAAAGTGAACACAAAGTGAACACTGAGAACAGTGAACACCGAGAACAGTGAACACAGAGAACACAGAACACTGAGTGAACAAAGAGAACGGTGAACACAGAGTCAACACTGATTACAGTGAACACAGAGAAAGTGAACACAGAGTGAACACAGAAAACAGTGAACACAGAGAACACTGAAAACAGACAACACTGAACACAGAGAACAGTGAACACAGAGAACAGTGAACACAGAGAACAGTGAACACAGAGAACACTGAAAACAGAGAACACTGAACACAGAGAAAAGTGAACACAGAGAACAGTGAACTCAGAGAACACTGAACACAGAGTGAACACAAAGTGAACACTGAGTACAGTGAACACAGAGAAAGTGAACACAAAGTGAACACTGAGAACAGTGAACACAGAGAACAGTGAACACAGACAACAGTAACACAGAGAACAGAGAACACAGGGAACAGAGAACACAGAGAACAGTGAACACAGAAAGCAGTGAAAATAGAGCACAGTGAACACAGAGACCAGTGAACACAGAGAACACTGAAAACAGAGAACACTGAATACAGAGAACAGTGAACACAGAGAACACTGAACACAGAGTGAACACAAAGTGAACACTGAGTACAGTGAACACAGAGAAAGCGAACACAAAGTGAACACAGAGAATAGTGAACACAGAGAACAGTGAACACAGACAACAGTAACACAGAGAACAGTGAACACAGGGAACAGTGAACACAGAGAACAGTGAACTCAGAGAACATTGAACACAAAGTGAACACTGAGAACAGTGAACACCGAAAACAGT
This sequence comes from Chiloscyllium plagiosum, assembly GCF_037043375.1. Taxonomy (NCBI): domain Eukaryota; kingdom Metazoa; phylum Chordata; class Chondrichthyes; order Orectolobiformes; family Hemiscylliidae; genus Chiloscyllium; species Chiloscyllium plagiosum. The sequence continues at coordinate 59,122,896 of NW_028270169.1, forward strand.
GAGCACAGAGAACACAGAACACAGAGTGAACAAAGAGAACGCTGAACACAGAGTCAACACTGATTACAGTGAACACAGAGAACACTGAAAACAGACAACACTGAAACTAGAGAACACTTAACACAGAGAACAGTGAACACAGAAAACAGTGAACACAGAGAACACTGAAAACAGAGAACACTGAACACAGAGAAAAGTGAACACAGAGAACAGTGAACTCAGAGAACACTGAACACAGAGTGAACACAAAGAGAACACTGAGTACAGTGAACACAGAGAAAGTGAACACAAAGTGAACACTGAGAACAATGAACACAGAGAACAGTGAACACAGTGTAAACACTGAGAACAGTGAACACAGAGAAGAGTGAACACAGAGAAGAGTGAACACAGAAATCGGTGATCACAGAGGATATTAAACACAGAAAACACCAAAATCAGTGAACAGAGAACACTGAAAACAGATAACACTGAACACAGAGAACAGTGAACACAGAGAACAGTGACCACAGAGAACAGTGAACACAGAGTAAATAAAAGGACGGTGAACACAGAGTGAACACTGAGTACAGAGAACACAGAGAAAGTGAACAGAGAGTGAACACTGAGACCAGTGAACACAGATAACACTGTACAAAGAGAAAACACTGAGAAGAGTGAACACAGAGAATAATGAACACAGAGAACAGTGAACACAGAAAGCAGTGAACACAGAAAACACTGAAAACAGAGACACAGAACACAGAGAACAGTGAACACAAAAAACAGTGAACACAGAGAATACTGAACACAGAGAACAGTGAACACAGAGAACAGAGAACACAGCGAACACTGAACACGGAGAACAAAAACAAAGACAACAGTGAACACCGACAACAGTGAACACAGGAAACAGTGAACACAGAGAACACTGAAAACAGAGAACACTGAACACAGAGAACAGTGAACACAGAGAACAGTGAATACAGAAAAGAGTGAAGACAGAGAATAGTGAACACAGAGAACAGTGAACACAGAAAGCAGTGAACACAGAAAACACTGAAAACAGAGAACACAGAACACAGAGAACAGTGAACACACAGAAAAGTGAACACAGAGAATACTGAACACAGAGAACAGTGCACACAGAGAACAGAGAACACAGAGAACACTGAACACAGAGAACATTGAACACAGAGAACTGTGAACACAGAGAACAGTGAACACAGAGAACGGAGAACACAGGAAGCACAGAACAGAGAAAACAGTGAAGGGAGAGAACAGTGAACCATGAGAACAGTGAATACAGAGAATAGTGAACACATTGAACAGTGTACACAAAAAACAGTGAACACAGAGAACACTGAAAACAGAGAAAACTGAACACAGAGAACAGTGAACACAGAGAAAGTAACAGAGAGTAAACACTGAGACCAGTGAACACAGAGAATACTGTACACAGAGAAAACACTGAGAACAGTGAACACAGAGAACAGTGAACACAGAGAACAGTGCATACAGAAAACAGTGAACACAGAGAATAGTGAACACAGAGAACAGTGAACACAGAAAGCAGAGAACACAGAAAACACTGAAAACAGAGAACACAGAACACAGAGAACAGTGAACACACACAAAAGTGAACACAGAGAATACCGAACACAGAGAACAGTGAACACAGAGAACAGAGAACACAGAGAACAGTGAACACAGAGAACAGTGAACACAGAGAGCAGTGAAAAGAGAGAACAGTGAACACAGAGAACAGTGAACACAGACAACAGTGAACACAGGAAACAGTGAACACAGAGAACACTGAAAACAGAGAACACTGAACACAGAGAACAGTGAACACAGAGAACAGTGAATACAGAAAAGAGTGAAGACAGAGAATAGTGAACACAGAGAACAGTGAACACAGAAAGCAGTGAACACAGAAAACACTGAAAACAGAGAACACAGAACACAGAGAACAGTGAACACACACAAACGTGAACACAGAGAATACCGAACACAGAGAACAGTGAACACAGAGAACAGAGAACACAGAGAACAGTGAACACAGAGAACACTGAACACAGAGAACATTGAACACAGAGAACAGTGAACACAGAGAACAGTGAACACAGAGAACGGAGAACACAGGAAGCACTGAACAGAGAAAACAGTGAAGAGAGAGAACAGTGAACCATGAGAACAGTGAATACAGAGAATAGTGAACACATTGAACAGTGGACACAAAAAACAGTGAACACAGAGAACACTGAAAACAGAGAAAACTGAACACAGAGAACAGTGAACACAGAGAAAGTAACAGAGAGTAAACACTGAGACCAGTGAACACAGAGAATACTGTACACAGAGAAAACACTGAGAACAGTGAACACAGAGAACAGTGAACACAGAGAACAGTGAATACAGAAAAAAGTGAACACAGAGAATAGTGAACACAGAGAACAGTGAACACAGAAAGCAGTGAACACAGAAAACACTGAAAACAGAGAACACAGAACACAGAGAACAGTGAACACACACAAACGTGAACACAGAGAATACCGAACACAGAGAACAGTGAACACAGAGAACAGAGAACACAGAGAACAGTGAACACAGAGAACAGTGAACACAGAGAGCAGTGAAAAGAGAGAACAGTGAACACAGAGAACAGTGAACACAGAGAACACTTAAAACAGAGAACACTGAATACAGAGAACAGTGAACACAGAGAACAGTGAACTCAGAGAACACTGAACACAAAGTGAACACTGAGAACAGTGAACACCGAGAACAGTGAGCACAGAGAACACAGAACACAGAGTGAACAAAGAGAACGGTGAACACAGAGTCAACACTGATTACAGTGAACACAGGGAACACTGAAAACAGACAACACTGAAACTAGAGAACACTGAACACAGAGAACAGTGAACACAGAAAACAGTGAACACAGAGAACACTGAAAACAGAGAACACTGAACACAGAGAAAAGTGAACACAGAGAACAGTGAACTCAGAGAACACTGAACACAGAGTGAACACAAAGAGAACACTGAGTACAGTGAACACAGTGAAAGTGAACACAAAGTGAACACTGAGAACAGTGAACACAGAGAACAGTGAACACAGTGTAAACACTGAGAACAGTGAACACAGAGAACAGTGAACACAGAGAAGAGTGAACACAGAAATCGGTGATCACAGAGAATAGTGAACACAGAAAACAGTGAACACCGAAATCAGTGAACAGAGAACACTGAAAACAGATAACACTGAACACAGAGAACAGTGAACACAGAGAACAATGACCACAGAGAACAGTGACCACAGAGTGAACACTGAGTACAGAGAACACAGAGAAAGTGAACAGAGAGTGAACACTGAGACCAGTGACCACAGAGAACACAGAGAATAGTGAACACAGAGAACAGTGAACACAGAAAGCAGTGAACACAGAAAAAACTGAAAACAGTTAACACAGAACACTGAGTACAGTGAACACAGAGAACAGTGAACACAGAGAACGGAGAACACAGGGAGCACTGAACAGAGAGAACAGTGAAAACAGAGAACACTGAACACAGAGAACAGTGAACACAGAAAAGAGTGAACACTGAAAACAGTGACCCAGAGAACAGTGAAAACAGACAACAGTGAACACAGAGAACACTGAACACAGAGTAAAAAAAGGACGGTGAACACAGAGTGAACACTGAGTACAGTGAACACAGAGAAAGTAACAGAGAGTGAACACTGAGACCAGTGAACACAGAGAACACTGTACACAGAGAAAACACTGAGAACGTGAACACAGAGAACAGTGAACACAGAGAACAGTGAATACAGAAAACAGTGAGCACAGAGAATAGTGAACACAGAGAACAGTGAACACAGAGAACACTGAAAACAGAGAACACTGAACACAGAGAACAGTGAACTCAGGGAACAGTGAACACAGAGAACAGTGAACACAGAGAACAATGAAAACACAGTGAACAAAGAGAACGGTGAACACAGATTGAACACTGAGTACAGTGAACACAGAGAAAGTGAACATAGAGTGAACACTGAGAACAGTGAACACAGACAACAATGAACACAGAGAATAGTGAACTCAGAGAACAGTGAACACGCAGAACAGTGAAAACAGACAACAGTAACACAGAGAACAGAGAACACACGGAACAGTGAACACAGAGAACAGTGAACACAGGCAACAGTGAAAAGAGAGAACAGTGAACACAGAGAACAGTGAACACAGGCAACAGTGAAAAGAGAGAACAGTGAACACAGATTGAACACAGAGTGAACACTGAGTACAGTGAGCACAGAGAAAGTGAACACAAAGTGAACACTGAGAACAGTGAACACCGAGAACAGTGAACACAGAGAACACAGAACACTGAGTGAACAAAGAGAACGGTGAACACAGAGTCAACACTGATTACAGTGAACACAGAGAAAGTGAACACAGAGTGAACACAGAAAACAGTGAACACAGAGAACACTGAAAACAGACAACACTGAACACAGAGAACAGTGAACACAGAGAACAGTGAACACAGAGAACACTGAATACAGAGAACAGTGAACACAGAGATCAGTGAATTCAGAGAACACTGAACACAAAGTGAACACTGAGAACAGTGAACACCGAGAACAGTGAGCACAGAGAACAGTGAATACAGAAAACAGTGAACACAGAGAATAGTGAACACAGAGAACAGTGAACACAGAGAACAGTGAATACAGAAAACAGTGAACACAGAGAATAGTGAACACAGAGAACAGTGAACACAGAGAACAGTGAGTACAGAAAACAGTGAACACAGAGAATAGTGAACACAGAGAACAGTGAACACAGAGAACACTGAAAACAGAGAACACTGAACACAGAGAACAGTGAACTCAGGGAACAGTGAACACAGAGAACAGTGAACACAGAGAACAATGAAAACACAGTGAACAAAGAGAACGGTGAACACAGATTGAACACTGAGTACAGTGAACACAGAGAAAGTGAACATAGAGTGAACACTGAGAACTGTGAACACAGACAATAATGAACACAGAGAATAGTGAACTCGGAGAACAGTGAACACGCAGAAGAGTGAACACAGACAACAGTAACACAGAGAACAGAGAACACACGGAACAGTGAACACAGAGAACAGTGAACACAGGCAACAGTGAACACAGAGAACAGTGAAGAAAGAGAACAGTGAACTCAGAGAACACTGAAAACAGATTGAACACAGAGTGAACACTGAGTACAGTGAACACAGAGAAAGTGAACACAAAGTGAACACTGAGAACAGTGAACACCGAGAACAGTGAACACAGAGAACACAGAACACAGAGTGAACAAAGACAACGGTGAAAACAGAGTCAACACTGATTACAGTGAACACGGAGAACACTGAAAACAGACAACACTGAAGCTAGAGAACACTGAACACAGAGAACAGTGAACACAGAAAACAGTGAACACAGAGAACACTGAAAACAGAGAACACTGAACACAGAGAAAAGTGAACACAGAGAACAGTGAACTCAGAGAACACTGAACACAGAGTAAAAACAAAGAGAACACTGAGTACAGTGAACACAGTGAAAGTGAACACAAAGTGAACACTGAGAACAGTGAACACAGAGAACAGTGAACACAGTGTAAACACTGAGAACAGTGAACACAGAGAACAGTGAACACAGAGAAGAGTGAACACAGAAATCGGTGATCACAGAGAATAGTGAACACAGAAAACAGTGAACACCGAATTCAGTGAACAGAGAACACTGAAAACAGATAACACTGAACACAGAGAACAGTGAACACAGAGAACAGTTAACACAGAGAACAGTGAACACAGAGTAAATAAAAGGACGGTGAACACAGAGTGAACACTGAGTACAGAGAACACAGAGACAGTGAACAGAGAGTGAACACTGAGACCAGTGAACACAGAGAACACAGTACACAGAGAAACCAGTGAGAACAGTGAACACAGAGAATAGTGAACACAGAGAACAGTGAACACAGAAAGCAGTGAACACAGAAAAAACTGAAAACAGTTAACACAGAACACTGAGTGCAGTGAACACAGAGAACAGTGAACACAGAGAACGGAGAACACAGGGAGAACTGAACAGAGAGAACAGTGAAAAGAGAGAACACTGAACACAGAGAACAGTGAACACAGAGAATAGCGAACAAGAGAACAGTGAATACAGAAAAGAGTGAACACTGAAAACAGTGACCCAGAGAACACTGAAAACAGAGAACAATGAACACAGAGAACAGTGAACACAGAGAAAGTAACAGAGAGTGAACACTGAGACCAGTGAACACCGAGAACAGTGAACACAGAGAACAGTGAATACATAAAACAGTGAACACAGAGAATAGTGAACACAGAGAACAGTGAACACAGAGAACAGTGAATACAGAAAACAGTGAACACAGAGAATAGTGAACACAGAGAACAGTGAACACAGAGAACACTGAAAACAGAGAACACTGAACACAGAGAACAGTGAACTCAGGGAACAGTGAACACAGAGAGCAGTGAACACAGAGAACAATGAAAACACAGTGAACAAAGAGAACGGTGAACACAGATTGAACACTGAGTACAGTGAACACAGAGAAAGTGAACATAGAGTGAACACTGAGAACTGTGAACACAGACAATAATGAACACAGAGAATAGTGAACTCAGAGAACAGTGAACACGCAGAAGAGTGAACACAGACAACAGTAACACAGAGAACAGAGAACACACGGAACAGTGAACACAGAGAACAGTGAACACAGGCAACAGTGAACACAGGCAACAGTGAACACAGAGAACAGTGAAGAAAGAGAACAGTGAACTCAGAGAACACTGAAAACAGATTGAACACAGAGTGAACACTGAGTACAGTGAACACAGAGAAAGTGAACACAAAGTGAACACTGAGAACAGTGAACACCGAGAACAGTGAACACAGAGAACACAGAACACAGAGTGAACAAAGAGAACGGTGAAAACAGAGTCAACACTGATTACAGTGAACACAGAGAAAGTGAACACAGAGTGAACACAGAAAACAGTGAACACAGAGAACACTGAAAACAGACAACACTGAACACAGAGAACAGTGAACACAGAGAACAGTGAACACAGAGAACACTGAAAACAGAGAACACTGAACACAGAGAAAAGTGAACACAGAGAACAGTGAACTCAGAGAACACTGAACACAGAGAAAAGTGAACACGGAGAACAGTGAACACAGAGAACACTGAAAACAGAGAACACTGAACACAGAGAACAGTGAACTCAGGGAACAGTGAACACAGAGAACAGTGAACACAGAGAACAATGAAAACACAGTGAACAAAGAGAACGGTGAACACAGATTGAACACTGAGTACAGTGAACACAGAGAAAGTGAACATAGAGTGAACACTGAGAACAGTGAACACAGACAACAATGAACACAGAGAATAGTGAACTCAGAGAACAGTGAACACGCAGAACAGTGAACACAGACAACAGTAACACAGAGAACAGAGAACACACGGAACAGTGAACACAGAGAACAGTGAACACAGGCAACAGTGAAAAGAGAGAACAGTGAACACAGAGAACAGTGAACACAGATTGAACACAGAGTGAACACTGAGTACAGTGAGCACAGAGAAAGTGAACACAAAGTGAACACTGAGAACAGTGAACACCGAGAACAGTGAACACAGAGAACACAGAACACTGAGTGAACAAAGAGAACGGTGAACACAGAGTCAACACTGATTACAGTTAACACAGAGAAAGTGAACACAGAGTGAACACAGAAAACAGTGAACACAGAGAACAGTGAACACAGAGAACACTTAAAACAGAGAACACTGAATACAGAGAACAGTGAACACAGAGAACAGTGAACTCAGAGAACACTGAACACAAAGTGAACACTGAGAACAGTGAACACCGAGAACAGTGAGCACAGAGAACACAGAACACAGAGTGAACAAAGAGAACGGTGAACACAGAGTCAACACTGATTACAGTGAACACAGAGAACACTGAAAACAGACAACACTGAAACTAGAGAACACTGAACACAGAGAACAGTGAACTCAGGGAACAGTGAACAGAGAGAACAGTGAACACAGAGAACACTGAAAACAGAGAACACTGAACACAGAGAACGGTGAACTCAGGGAACAGTGAACACAGAGAACAGTGAACACAGAGAACAATGAAAACACAGTGAACAAAGAGAACGCTGAACACAGATTGAACACTGAGTACAGTGAACACAGAGAAAGTGAACATAGTGTGAACACTGAGAACAGTGAACACAGACAACAATGAACACAGAGAATAGTGAACTCAGAGAACAGTGAACACGCAGAACAGTGAACACAGACAACAGTAACACAGAGAACAGAAAACACACGGAACAGTGAACACAGAGAACAGTGAACACAGGCAACAGTGAAAAGAGAGAACAGTGAACACAGAGAACAGTGAACACAGAGAACAGTGAACTCAGAGAACACTGAACACAGATTGAACACAGAGTGAACACTGAGTACAGTGAACACAGAGAAAGTGAACACAAAGTGAACACTGAGAACAGTGAACACCGAGAACAGTGAACACAGAGAACACAGAACACTGAGTGAACAAAGAGAACGGTGAACACAGAGTCAACACTGATTACAGTTAACACAGAGAAAGTGAACACAGAGTGAACACAGAAAACAGTGAACACAGAGAACAGTGAACACAGAGAACACTTAAAACAGAGAACACTGAATACAGAGAACAGTGAACACAGAGAACAGTGAACTCAGAGAACACTGAACACAAAGTGAACACTGAGAACAGTGAACACCGAGAACAGTGAGCACAGAGAACACAGAACACAGAGTGAACAAAGAGAACGGTGAACACAGAGTCAACACTGATTACAGTGAACACAGAGAACACTGAAAACAGACAACACTGAAACTAGAGAACACTGAACACAGAGAACAGTGAAGACAGAAAACAGTGAACACAGAGAACACTGAAAACAGAGAACACTGAACACAGAGAAAAGTGAACACAGAGAACAGTGAACTCAGAGAACACTGAACACAGAATGAACACAAAGAGAACACTGAGTACAGTGAACACAGTGAAAGTGAACACAAAGTGAACACTGAGAACAGTGAACACAGAGAACAGTGAACACATTGTAAACACTGAGAACAGTGAACACAGAGAACAGTGAACACAGAGAAGAGTGAACACAGAAATTGGTGATCACAGAGAAGAGTGAACACAGACAACAGTGAACACCGAAATCAGTGAACAGAGAACACTGAAAACAGATAACACTGAACACAGAGTACAGTGAACACAGAGAACAGTGACCACAGAGAACAGTGAACACAGAGTAAATAAAAGGACGGTGAACACAGAGTGAACACTGAGTACAGAGAACACAGAGAAAGTGAACAGAGAGTGAACACTGCGACCAGTGAACACAGAGAACACTGTACACAGAGAAAACACTGAGAACAGTGAACACAGAGTAAAAAAAGGACGGTGAACACAGAGTGAACACTGAGTACAGTGAACACAGAGAAAGTAACAGAGAATGAACACTGAGACCAGTGAACACAGAGAACACTGTACACAGAGAAAACACTGAGAACAGTGAACACAGAGAACAGTGAACACAGAGAACAGTGAATACAGAAAACAGTGAACACAGAGAATAGTGAACACAGAAAACAGTGAACACAGAGAACACTGAAAACAGAGAACACTGAACACAGAGAACAGTGAACTCAGGGAACAGTGAACACAGAGAACAGTGAACACAGAGAACAATGAAAACACAGTGAACAAAGAGAACGGTGAACACAGATTGAACACTGAGTACAGTGAACACAGAGAAAGTGAACATAGAGTGAACACTGAGAACAGTGAACACAGACAACAATGAACACAGAGAATAGTGAACTCAGAGAACAGTGAACACGCAGAACAGTGAACACAGACAACAGTAACACAGAGAACAGAGAACACACGGAACAGTGAACACAGAGAACAGTGAACACAGGCAACAGTGAACACAGAGAACAGTGAACTCAGAGAACACTGAAAACAGATTGAACACAGAGTGAACACTGAGTAAAGTGAACACAGAGAAAGTGAACACAAAGTGAACACTGAGAACAGTGAACACCCAGAACAGTGAACGCAGAGAACACAGAACACTGAGTGAACAAAGTTAACGGTGAACACAGAGTCAACACTGATTACAGTGAACACAGAGAAAGTGAACACAGAGTGAACACAGAAAACAGTGAACACAGAGAACACTGATAACAGACAACACTGAACACAGAGAACAGTGAACACAGAGAACAGTGACCACAGAGAACACTGAATACAGAGAACAGTGAACACAGAGAACAGTGAACTCAGAGAACACTGAACACAAAGTGAACACTGAGAACAGTGAACACCGAGAACAGTGAGCACAGAGAACACAGAACACAGAGTGAACAAAGAGAACGGTGAACACAGAGTCAACACTGATTACAGTGAACACAGAGAACACTGAAAACAGATAACACTGAACACAGAGAACAGTGAGCACAGAGAACAGTGACCACAGAGAACAGTGAACACAGAGTAAATAAAAGGACGGTGAACATAGAGTGAACACTGAGTACAGTGAACACAGAGAAAGTAACAGAGAGTGAACACTGAGACCAGTGAACACAGAGAACACTGTACACAAAGAAAACACTGAGAACAGTGAACACAGAGAATAGTGAACACAGAGAACAGTGAACACAGAAAGCAGTGAACACAGAAAAAACTGAAAACAGTTAACACAGAACACAGAGAACAGTGAACACAGAGAACAGTGAACACAGAGAACGGAGAACACAGGGAGCACTGAACAGAGAGAACAGTGAAAAGAGAGAACACTGAACACAGAGAACAGTGAACACAGAGAATAGCGAACAAGAGAACAGTGAACACAGAAAAGAGTGAACACTGAAAACAGTGACCCAGAGAACACTGAAAACAGAGAACAATGAACACAGAGAACAATGAACACAGAGTAAAAAAGGACGGTGAACACAGAGTGAACACTGAGTACAGTGAACACAGAGAAAGTAACAGAGAGTGAACACTGAGACCAGTGAACACAGAGAACACTGTACACAGAGAAAACACTGAGAACAGTGAACACAGAGAACAGTGAACAAAGAGAACAGTGAATACAGAAAACAGTGAACACAGAGAATAGTGAACACAGAGAACAGTGAACACAGAGAACACTGAAAACAGAGAACACTGAACACAGAGAACAGTGAACTCAGGGAACAGTGAACACAGAGAACAGTGAACACAGAGAACAATGAAAATACAGTGAACAAAGAGAACGGTGAACACAGATTGAACACTGAGTACAGTGAACACAGAGAAAGTGAACATAGAGTGAACACTGAGAACAGTGAACACAGACAACAATGAATACAGAGAATAGTGAACTCGGAGAACAGTGAACACGCAGAAGAGAGAACACAGACAACAGTAACACAGAGAACAGAGAACACACGGAACAGTGAACAGAGAGAACAGTGAACACAGACAACAGTGAACATAGAGAACAGTGAACACAGAGAACAGTGAACACAGAGAAAAGTGAACTCAGAGAACACTGAACACAGATTGAACACAGAGTGAACACTGAGTTCAGTGAACACAGAGAAAGTGAACACAAAGTGAACACTGAGAACAGTGAACACCGAGAACAGTGAACACAGAGAACACAGAACCCTGAGTGAACAAAGAGAACGGTGAACACAGAGTCCACACTGATTACAGTGAACACAGAGAAAGTGAACACAGAGTGAACACAGAAAACAGTGAACACAGAGAACACTGAAAACAGACAACACTGAACACAGAGAACAGTGAACACAGAGAACAGTGAACACAGAGAACACTGAAAACAGAGAACACTGAACACAGAGAAAAGTGAACACAGAGAACAGTGAACTCAGAGAACACTGAACACAGAGAAAAGTGAACACAGAGAACAGTGAACTCAGAGAACACTGAACACAGAGTGAACACAAAGAGAACACTGAGTACAGTGAACACAGTGAAAGTGAACACAAAGTGAACACTGAGAACAGTGAACACAGAGAACAGTGAACACAGTGTAAATACTCAGAACAGTGAACACAGAAAACAGTGAACACAGAGAAGAGTGAACACAGAAATCGGTGATCACAGAGAACAGTGAACACAGAAAACAGTGAACACCGAAATCAGTGAACAGAGAACACTGAAAACAGATAACACTGAACACAGAGAACAGTGAACACAGAGAACACAGACCACAGAGAACAGTGAACACAGAGTGAACACTGAGTACAGAGAACACAGAGAAAGTGAACAGAGAGTGAACACTGAGACCAGTGACCACAGAGAACACTGTACACTTAGAAAACACTGAGAACAGTGAACACAGAGAATAGTGAACACAGAGAACAGTGAACACAGAAAGCAGTGAACACAGAAAAAACTGAAAACAGTTAACACAGAACACTGAGTACAGTGAACACAGAGAACAGTGAACACAGAGAACGGAGCACACAGGGAGCACTGAACAGAGAGAACAGTGAAAACAGAGAACACTGAACACAGAAAAAAGTGAACACAGAGAATAGCGAACAAGAGAACAGTGAACACAGAAAAGAGTGAACACTGAAAACAGTGACCCAGAGAACACTGAAAACAGAGAACAGTGAACACAGAGAACACTGAACACAGAGTAAAAAAAGGACGGTGAACACAGAGTGAACACTGAGTACAGTGAACACAGAGAAAGTAACAGAGAATGAACACTGAGACCAGTGAACACAGAGAACACTGTACACAGAGAAAACACTGAGAACAGTGAACACAGAGAACAGTGAACACAGAGAACAGTGAATACAGAAAACAGTGAACACAGAGAATAGTGAACACAGAAAACAGTGAACACAGAGAACACTGAAAACAGAGAACACTGAACACAGAGAACAGTGAACTCAGGGAACAGTGAACACAGAGAACAGTGAACACAGAGAACAATGAAAACACAGTGAACAAAGAGAACGGTGAACACAGATTGAACACTGAGTACAATGAACACAGAGAAAGTGAACATAGAGTGAACACTGAGAACAGTGAACACAGACAACAATGAACACAGAGAATAGTGAACTCAGAGAACAGTGAACACGCAGAACAGTGAACACAGACAACAGTAACACAGAGAACAGAGAACACACGGAACAGTGAACACAGAGAACAGTGAACACAGGCAACAGTGAACACAGAGAACAGTGAACTCAGAGAACACTGAAAACAGATTGAACACAGAGTGAACACTGAGTAAAGTGAACACAGAGAAAGTGAACACAAAGTGAACACTGAGAACAGTGAACACCCAGAACAGTGAACGCAGAGAACACAGAACACTGAGTGAACAAAGAGAACGGTGAACACAGAGTCAACACTGATTACAGTGAACACAGAGAAAGTGAACACAGAGTGAACACAGAAAACAGTGAACACAGAGAACACTGAAAACAGACAACACTGAACACAGAGAACAGTGAACACAGAGAACAGTGAACACAGAGAACACTGAATACAGAGAACAGTGAACACAGAGAACAGTGAACTCAGAGAACACTGAACACAAAGTGAACACTGAGAACAGTGAACACCGAGAACAGTGAGCACAGAGAACACAGAACACAGAGTGAACAAAGAGAATGGTGAACACAGAGTCAACACTGATTACAGTGAACACAGAGAACACTGAAAACAGATAACACTGAACACAGAGAACAGTGAGCACAGAGAACAGTGACCACAGAGAACAGTGAACACAGAGTAAATAAAAGGACGGTGAACACAGAGTGAACACTGAGTACAGTGAACACAGAGAAAGTAACAGAGAGTGAACACTGAGACCAGTGAACACAGAGAACACTGTACACAAAGAAAACACTGAGAACAGTGAACACAGAGAATAGTGAACACAGAGAACAGTGAACACAGAAAGCAGTGAACACAGAAAAAACTGAAAACAGTTAACACAGAACACTGAGTACAGTGAACACAGAGAACAGTGAACACAGAGAACGGAGAACACAGGGAGCACTGAACAGAGAGAACAGTGAAAAGAGAGAACACTGAACACAGAGAACAGTGAACACAGAGAATAGCGAACAAGAGAACAGTGAACACAGAAAAGAGTGAACACTGAAAACAGTGACCCAGAGAACACTGAAAACAGAGAACAATGAACACAGAGAACAATGAACACAGAGTAAAAAAGGACGGTGAACACAGAGTGAACACTGAGTACAGTGAACACAGAGCAAGTAACAGAGAGTGAACACTGAGACAAGTGAACACAGAGAACACTGTACACAGAGAAAACACTGAGAACAGTGAACACAGAGAACAGTGAACAAAGAGAACAGTGAATACAGAAAACAGTGAACACAGAGAATAGTGAACACAGAGAACAGTGAACACAGAGAACACTGAAAACAGAGAACACTGAACACAGAGAACAGTGAACTCAGGGAACAGTGAACACAGAGAACAGTGAACACAGAGAACAATGAAAATACAGTGAACAAAGAGAACGGTGAACACAGATTGAACACTGAGTACAGTGAACACAGAGAAAGTGAACATAGAGTGAACACTGAGAACAGTGAACACAGACAACAATGAATACAGAGAATAGTGAACTCGGAGAACAGTGAACACGCAGAAGAGTGAACACAGACAACAGTAACACAGAGAACAGAGAACACACGGAACAGTGAACATAGAGAACAGTGAACACAGACAACAGTGAACATAGAGAACAGTGAACACAGAGAACAGTGAACACAGAGAAAAGTGAACTCAGAGAACACTGAACACAGATTGAACACAGAGTGAACACTGAGTTCAGTGAACACAGAGAAAGTGAACACAAAGTGAATACTGAGAACAGTGAACACCGAGAACAGTGAACACAGAGAACACAGAACCCTGAGTGAACAAAGAGAACGGTGAACACAGAGTCAACACTGATTACAGTGAACACAGAGAAAGTGAACACAGAGTGAACACAGAAAACAGTGAACACAGAGAACACTGAAAACAGACAACACTGAACACAGAGAACAGTGAACACAGAGAACAGTGAACACAGAGAACACTGAAAACAGAGAACACTGAACACAGAGAAAAATGAACACAGAGAACAGTGAACTCAGAGAACACTGAACACAGAGAAAAGTGAACACAGAGAACAGTGAACTCAGAGAACACTGAACACAGAGTGAACAAAAAGAGAACACTGAGTACAGTGAACACAGTGAAAGTGAACACAAAGTGAACACAGAGAACAGTGAACACAGAGAACAGTGAACACAGTGTAAATACTGAGAACAGTGAACACAGAGAACAGTGAACACAGAGAAGAGTGAACACAGAAATCGGTGATCACAGAGAACAGTGAACACAGAAAACAGTGAACACCGAATTCAGTGAACAGAGAACACTGAAAACAGATAACACTGAACACAGAGAACAGTGAACACAGAGAACACAGACCACAGAGAACAGTGAACACAGAGTGAACACTGAGTACAGAGAACACAGAGAAAGTGAACAGAGAGTGAACACTGAGACCAGTGAACACAGAGAACAATGAACACAGAGTAAAAAAGGACGGTGAACACAGAGTGAACACTGAGTACAGTGAACACAGAGAAAGTAACAGAGAGTGAACACTGAGACAAGTGAACACAGAGAACACTGTACACAGAGAAAACACTGAGAAAAGAGTGAACACTGAAAACAGTGACCCAGAGAACACTGAAAACAGAGAACAATGAACACAGAGAACAATGAACACAGAGTAAAAAAGGACGGTGAACACAGAGTGAACACTGAGTACAGTGAACACAGAGAAAGTAACAGAGAGTGAACACTGAGACCAGTGAACACAGAGAACAATGAACACAGAGTAAAAAAGGACGGTGAACACAGAGTGAACACAGACAACAGTAACACAGAGAACAGAGAACACACGGAACAGTGAACACAGAGAACACTGTACACTTAGAAAACACTGAGAACAGTGAACACAGAGAATAGTGAACACAGAGAACAGTGAACACAGAAAGCAGTGAACACAGAAAAAACTGAAAACAGTTAACACAGAACACTGAGTACAGTGAACACAGAGAACAGTGAACACAGAGAACGGAGCACACAGGGAGCACTGAACAGAGAGAACAGTGAAAACAGAGAACACTGAACACAGAAAACAGTGAACACAGAGAATAGCGAACAAGAGAACAGTGAACACAGAAAAGAGTGAACACTGAAAACAGTGACCCAGAGAACACTGAAAACAGAGAACAGTGAACACAGAGAACACTGAACACAGAGTAAAAAAAGGACGGTGAACACAGAGTGAACACTGAGTACAGTGAACACAGAGAAAGTAACAGAGAATGAACACTGAGACCAGTGAACACAGAGAACACTGTACACAGAGAAAACACTGAGAACAGTGAACACAGAGAACAGTGAACACAGAGAACAGTGAATACAGAAAACAGTGAACACAGAGAATAGTGAACACAGAAAACAGTGAACACAGAGAACACTGAAAACAGAGAACACTGAACACAGAGATCAGTGAACTCAGGGAAAAGTGAACACAGAGAACAGTGAACACAGAGAACAATGAAAACACAGTGAACAAAGAGAACGGTGAACACTGATTGAACACTGAGTACAGTGAACACAGAGAAAGTGAACATAGAGTGAACACTGAGAACAGTGAACACAGACAACAATGAACACAGAGAATAGTGAACTCAGAGAACAGTGAACACGCAGAACAGTGAACACAGACAACAGTAACACAGAGAACAGAGAACACACGGAACAGTGAACACAGAGAACAGTGAACACAGGCAACAGTGAACACAGAGAACAGTGAACTCAGAGAACACTGAAAACAGATTGAACACAGAATGAACACTGAGTAAAGTGAACACAGAGAAAGTGAACACAAAGTGAACACTGAGAACAGTGAACACCCAGAACAGTGAACACAGAGAACACAGAACACTGAGTGAACAAAGAGAACGGTGAACACAGAGTCAACACTGATTACAGTGAACACAGAGAAAGTGAACACAGAGTGAACACAGAAAACAGTGAACACAGAGAACACTGAAAACAGACAACACTGAACACAGAGAACAGTGAACACAGAGAACAGTGAACACAGAGAACACTGAATACAGAGAACAGTGAACACAGAGAACAGTGAATTAAGAGAACACTGAACACAAAGTGAACACTGTGAACAGTGAACACCGAGAACAGTGAGCACAGAGAACACAGAACACAGAGTGAACAAAGAGAACGGTGAACACAGAGTCAACACTGATTACAGTGAACACAGAGAACACTGAAAACAGATAACACTGAACACAGAGAACAGTGAACACAGAGAACAGTGACCACAGAGAACAGTGAACACAGAGTAAATAAAAGGACGGTGAACACAGAGTGAACACTGAGTACAGTGAACACAGAGAAAGTAACAGAGAGTGAACACTGAGACCAGTGAACACAGAGAACACTGTACACAGAGAAAACACTGAGAACAGTGAACACAGAGAATAGTGAACACAGAGAACAGTGAACACAGAAAGCAGTGAACACAGAAAAAACTGAAAACACTTAACACAGAACACTGAGTACAGTGAACACAGAGAACAGTGAACACAGAGAACGGAGAACACAGGGAGCACGGAACAGAGAGAACAGTGAAAAGAGTGAACACTGAACACAGAGAACAGTGAACACAGAGAATAGCGAACAAGAGAACAGTGAACACAGAAAAGAGTGAACACTGAAAACAGTGACCCAGAGAACACTGAAAACAGAGAACAATGAACACAGAGGAAAAAAGGACGGTGAACACAGAGTGAACACTGAGTACAGTGAACACCGAGAAAGTAACAGAGAGTGAACACTGAGACCAGTGAACACAGAGAACACTGTACACAGAGAAAACACTGAGAACAGTGAACACAGAGAACAGTGAACACAGAGAACAGTGAATACAGAAAACAGTGAACACAGAGAATTGTGAACACAGAGAACAGTGAACACAGAGAACACTGAAAACAGAGAACACTGAACACAGAGAACAGTGAACTCAGGGAACAGTGAACACAGAGAACAGTGAACACAGAGAACAGTGAACACAGAGAACAATGAAAACACAGTGAACAAAGAGAACGGTGAACACAGATTGAACACTGAGTACAGTGAACACAGAGAAAGTGAACATAGAGTGAACACTGAGAACAGTGAACACAGACAACAATGAACACAGAGAATAGTGAACTCAGAGAACAGTGAACACGCAGAACAGTGAACACAGACAACAGTAACACAGAGAACAGAGAACACACGGAACAGTGAACACAGAGAACAGTGAATACAGAGAACAGTGAACTCAGAGAACACTGAACACAGATTGAACACAGAGTGAACACTGAGTACAGTGAACACAGAGAAAGTGAACACAAAGTGAACACTGAGAACAGTGAACACCCAGAACAGTGAACACAGAGAACACAGAACACTGAGTGAACAAAGAACGGTGAACACAGAGACAACACTGATTACAGTGAACACAGAGAAAGTGAACACAGAGTGAACACAGAAAACAGTGAACACAGAGAACACTGAAAACAGACAACACTGAACACAGAGAACAGGGAACACAGAGAACACTGAATACAGAGAACAGTGAACACAGAGAACAGTGAACTCAGAGAACACTGAACACAAAGTGAACACTGAGAACAGTGAACACCGAGAACTGTGAGCACAGAGAACACAGAACACAGAGTGAACATAGAGAACGGTGAACTCAGAGTCAACACTGATTTCAGTGAACACAGAGAACACTGAAAACAGACAACACTGAAACTAGAGAACACTGAACACAGAGAACAGTGAACACAGAAAACAGTGAACACAGAGAACACTGAAAACAGAGAACACTGAACACAGAGAAAAGTGAACACAGAGAACAGTGAACTCAGAGAACACTGAACACAGAGTGAACACAAAGAGAACACTGAGTACAGTGAACACAGTGAAAGTGAACACAAAGTGAACACTGAGAACAGTGAACACAGAGAACAGTGAACACAGAGAAGAGTGAACACAGAAATCGGTGATCACAGAGAAGAGTGAACACAGAAAACAGTGAACACCGAAATCAGTGAACAGAGAACACTGAAAATAGATAACACTGAACACAGAGAACAGTGACCACAGAGAACAGTGAACACAGAGTAAATAAAAGGACGGTGAACACAGGGTGAACACTGAGTACAGAGAACACAGAGAAAGTGAACAGAGAGTGAACACTGAGACCAGTGAACACAGAGAACACTGTACACAGAGAAAACACTGAGAACAGTGAACACAGAGAATAGTGAACACAGAGAACAGTGAACACAGAAAGCAGTGAACACAGAAAAAACTGAAAACACTTAACACAGAACACTGAGTACAGTGAACACAGAGAACAGTGAACACAGAGAACGGAGAACACAGGGAGCACTGAACAGAGAGAACAGTGAAAAGAGAGAACACTGAACACAGAGAACAGTGAACACAGAGAATAGCGAACAAGAGAACAGTGAACACAGAAAAGAGTGAACACTGAAAACAGTGACCCAGAGAACACTGAAAACAGAGAACAATGAACACAGAGAACAATGAACACAGAGTAAAAAAAGGACGGTGAACACAGAGTGAACACTGAGTACTTTGAACACAGAGAAAGTAACAGAGAGTGAACACTGAGACCAGTGAACACAGAGAACACTGTACACAGAGAAAACACTGAGAACAGTGAACACAGAGAACAGTGAACACAGAGAACAGTGAATACAGAAAACAGTGAACACAGAGAATAGTGAACACAGAGAACAGTGAACACAGAGAACACTGAACACAGAGAACAGTGAACTCAGGGAACAGTGAACACAGAGAACAGTGAACACAGAGAACAATGAAAACACTGTGAACAAAGAGAACGGTGAGCACAGATTGAACACTGGGTACAGTGAACACAGAGAAAGTGAACATAGAGTGAACACTGAGAACAGTGAACACAGACAACAATGAACACAGAGAACAGTGAACTCAGGGAACAGTGAACACAGAGAACAGTGAACACAGAGAACAATGAAAACACAGTGAACAAAGAGAACGGGAACACAGATTGAACACAAAGAGAACACTGAGTACAGTGAACACAGAGAAAGTGAACACAAAGTGAACACTGAGAACAGTGAACACCGAGAACAGTGAACACAGAGAACACAGAACCCTGAGTGAACAAAGAGAACGGTGAACACAGAGTCAACACTGATTACAGTGAACACAGAGAAAGTGAACACAGAGTGAACACAGAAAACAGTGAACACAGAGGACACTGAAAACAGACAACACAGAACACAGAGAACAGTGAACACAGAGAACAGTGAACACAGAGAACACTGAAAACAGAGAACACTGAACACAGAGAAAAGTGAACACAGAGAACAGTGAACTCAGAGAACACTGAACACAGAGTGAACACAAAGTGAACACTGAGTACAGTGAACACAGAGAAAGTGAACACAAAGTGAACTCTGAGAACAGTGAACACAGAGAACAGTGAACACAGAGAACAGTGAACACAGAGAACAGAGAACACAGGGAACAGTGAACACAGACAACAGTGAACACAGAAAGCAGTGAAAATAGACAACAGTGAACAGAGAGAACAGTGAACACAGTGAACACTGAAAACAGAGAACACTGTATACAGAGAATAGTGAATACAGAGAACACTGAAAACAGAGAACACTGAACACAGAGAAAAGTTAACACAGAGAAGAGTGAACTCAGAGAATACTGAACACAGAGTGAACACAAAGTGAACACTGAGTACAGTGAACACAGAGAAAGCGAACACAAAGTGAACACAGAGAATAGTGAACACAGAGAACATTGAACACAGACAACAGTAACACAGAGAACAGAGAACACAGGGAACAGCGAACACAGAGAACAGTGAACTCAGAGAACACTGAACACAAAGTGAACACTGAGAACAGTGAACACCGAGAACAGTGAGCACAGAGAACACAGAACACAGAGTGAACAAAGAGCACGGTGAACACAGAGTCAACACTGATTACAGTGAACACAGAGAACACTGAAAACAGATAACACTGAACACAGAGAACAGTGAACACAGAGAACAGTGACCACAGAGAACAGTGAACACAGAGTAAATAAAAGGACGGTGAACACAGAGTGAACACTGAGTACAGTGAACACAGAGAAAGTAACAGAGAGTGAACACTGAGACCAGTGAACACAGAGAACACTGTACACAGAGAAAACACTGAGAACAGTGAACACAGAGAATAGTGAACACAGAGAACAGTGAACACAGAAAGCAGTGAACACAGAAAAAACTGAAAACAGTTAACACAGAACACTGAGTACAGTGAACACAGAGAACAGTGAACACAGAGAACGGAGAACACAGGGAGCACGGAACAGAGAGAACAGTGAAAAGAGAGAACACTGAACACAGAGAACAGTGAACACAGAGAATAGCGAACAAGAGAACAGTGAACACAGAAAAGAGTGAACACTGAAAACAGTGACCCAGAGAACACTGAAAACAGAGAACAATGAACACAGAGGAAAAAAGGACGGTGAACACAGAGTGAACACTGAGTACAGTGAACACCGAGAAAGTAACAGAGAGTGAACACTGAGACCAGTGAACACAGAGAACACTGTACACAGAGAAAACACTGAGAACAGTGAACACAGAGAACAGTGAACACAGAGAACAGTGAATACAGAAAACAGTGAACACAGAGAATTGTGAACACAGAGAACAGTGAACACAGAGAACACTGAAAACAGAGAACACTGAACACAGAGAACAGTGAACTCAGGGAACAGTGAACACAGAGAACAGTGAACACAGAGAACAGTGAACACAGAGAACAATGAAAACACAGTGAACAAAGAGAACGGTGAACACAGATTGAACACTGAGTACAGTGAACACAGTGAAAGTGAACATAGAGTGAACACTGAGAACAGTGAACACAGACAACAATGAACACAGAGAATAGTGAACTCAGAGAACAGTGAACACGCAGAACAGTGAACACAGACAACAGTAACACAGAGAACAGAGAACACACGGAACAGTGAACACAGAGAACAGTGAATACAGAGAACAGTGAACTCAGAGAACACTGAACACAGATTGAACACAGAGTGAACACTGAGTACAGTGAACACAGAGAAAGTGAACACAAAGTGAACACTGAGAACAGTGAACACCCAGAACAGTGAACACAGAGAACACAGAACACTGAGTGAACAAAGAACGGTGAACACAGAGACAACACTGATTACAGTGAACACAGAGAAAGTGAACACAGAGTGAACACAGAAAACAGTGAACACAGAGAACACTGAAAACAGACAACACTGAACACAGAGAACAGGGAACACAGAGAACACTGAATACAGAGAACAGTGAACACAGAGAACAGTGAACTCAGAGAACACTGAACACAAAGTGAACACTGAGAACAGTGAATACCGAGAACTGTGAGCACAGAGAACACAGAACACAGAGTGAACATAGAGAACGGTGAACTCAGAGTCAACACTGATTTCAGTGAACACAGAGAACACTGAAAACAGACAACACTGAAACTAGAGAACACTGAACACAGAGAACAGTGAACACAGAAAACAGTGAACACAGAGAACACTGAAAACAGAGAACACTGAACACAGAGAAAAGTGAACACAGAGAACAGTGAACTCAGAGAACACTGAACACAGAGTGAACACAAAGAGAACACTGAGTACAGTGAACACAGTGAAAGTGAACACAAAGTGAACACTGAGAACAGTGAACACAGAGAACAGTGAACACAGAGAAGAGTGAACACAGAAATCGGTGATCACAGAGAAGAGTGAACACAGAAAACAGTGAACACCGAAATCAGTGAACAGAGAACACTGAAAATAGATAACACTGAACACAGAGAACAGTGAACACAGAGAACAGTGACCACAGAGAACAGTGAACACAGAGTAAATAAAAGGACGGTGAACACAGGGTGAACACTGAGTACAGAGAACACAGAGAAAGTGAACAGAGAGTGAACACTGAGACCAGTGAACACAGAGAACACTGTACACAGAGAAAACACTGAGAACAGTGAACACAGAGAATAGTGAACACAGAGAACAGTGAACACAGAAAGCAGTGAACACAGAAAAAACTGAAAACACTTAACACAGAACACTGAGTACAGTGAACACAGAGAACAGTGAACACAGAGAACGGAGAACACAGGGAGCACTGAACAGAGAGAACAGTGAAAAGAGAGAACACTGAACACAGAGAACAGTGAACACAGAGAATAGCGAACAAGAGAACAGTGAACACAGAAAAGAGTGAACACTGAAAACAGTGACCCAGAGAACACTGAAAACAGAGAACAATGAACACAGAGAACAATGAACACAGAGTAAAAAAAGGACGGTGAACACAGAGTGAACACTGAGTACTTTGAACACAGAGAAAGTAACAGAGAGTGAACACTGAGACCAGTGAACACAGAGAACACTGTACACAGAGAAAACACTGAGAACAGTGAACACAGAGAACAGTGAACACAGAGAACAGTGAATACAGAAAACAGTGAACACAGAGAATAGTGAACACAGAGAACAGTGAACACAGAGAACACTGAACACAGAGAACAGTGAACTCAGGGAACAGTGAACACAGAGAACAGTGAACACAGAGAACAATGAAAACACTGTGAACAAAGAGAACGGTGAGCACAGATTGAACACTGGGTACAGTGAACACAGAGAAAGTGAACATAGAGTGAACACTGAGAACAGTGAACACAGACAACAATGAACACAGAGAACAGTGAACTCAGGGAACAGTGAACACAGAGAACAGTGAACACAGAGAACAATGAAAACACAGTGAACAAAGAGAACGGGAACACAGATTGAACACAAAGAGAACACTGAGTACAGTGAACACAGAGAAAGTGAACACAAAGTGAACACTGAGAACAGTGAACACCGAGAACAGTGAACACAGAGAACACAGAACCCTGAGTGAACAAAGAGAACGGTGAACACAGAGTCAACACTGATTACAGTGAACACAGAGAAAGTGAACACAGAGTGAACACAGAAAACAGTGAACACAGAGGACACTGAAAACAGACAACACAGAACACAGAGAACAGTGAACACAGAGAACAGTGAACACAGAGAACACTGAAAACAGAGAACACTGAACACAGAGAAAAGTGAACACAGAGAACAGTGAACTCAGAGAACACTGAACACAGAGTGAACACAAAGTGAACACTGAGTACAGTGAACACAGAGAAAGTGAACACAAAGTGAACTCTGAGAACAGTGAACACAGAGAACAGTGAACACAGAGAACAGTGAACACAGAGAACAGAGAACACAGGGAACAGTGAACACAGACAACAGTGAACACAGAAAGCAGTGAAAATAGACAACAGTGAACAGAGAGAACAGTGAACACAGTGAACACTGAAAACAGAGAACACTGTATACAGAGAACAGTGAATACAGAGAACACTGAAAACAGAGAACACTGAACACAGAGAAAAGTTAACACAGAGAAGAGTGAACTCAGAGAATACTGAACACAGAGTGAACACAAAGTGAACACTGAGTACAGTGAACACAGAGAAAGCGAACACAAAGTGAACACAGAGAATAGTGAACACAGAGAACATTGAACACAGACAACAGTAACACAGAGAACAGAGAACACAGGGAACAGCGAACACAGAGAACAGTGAACTCAGAGAACACTGAACACAAAGTGAACACTGAGAACAGTGAACACCGAGAACAGTGAGCACAGAGAACACAGAACACAGAGTGAACAAAGAGCACGGTGAACACAGAGT
Organism: Chiloscyllium plagiosum; assembly: GCF_037043375.1. Classification (NCBI taxonomy): domain Eukaryota; kingdom Metazoa; phylum Chordata; class Chondrichthyes; order Orectolobiformes; family Hemiscylliidae; genus Chiloscyllium; species Chiloscyllium plagiosum. The sequence goes on from NW_028270169.1 coordinate 59,148,079, forward strand.
CAACACTGATTACAGTGAACACAGAGAACACTGAAAACAGACAACACTGAAACTAGAGAACACTGAACACAGAGAACACTGAACACAGAGAAAAGTGAACACAGAGAACACTGAAAACAGAGAACACTGAACACAGAGAAAAGTGAACACAGAGAACAGTGAACTCAGAGAACACTGAACACAGAGTGAACACAAAGAGAACACTGAGTACAGTGAACACAGAGAAAGTGAACACAAAGTGAACACTGAGAACAATGAACACAGAGAACAGTGAACACAGTGTAAACACTGAGAACAGTGAACACAGAGAACAGTGAACACAGAGAAGAGTGAACACAGAAATCGGTGATCACAGAGAATAGTGAACACAGAAAACACCAAAATCATTGAACAGAGAACACTGAAAACAGATAACACTGAACACAGAGAGCAGTGAACACAGAGAACAGTGACCACAGAGAACAGTGAACACAGAGTAAATAAAAGGACGGTGAACACAGAGTGAACACTGAGTACAGAGAACACAGAGAAAGTGAACAGAGAGTGAACACTGAGACCAGTGAACACAGAGAACACTGTACACAGAGAAAACACTGAGAAGAGTGAACACAGAGAATAATGAACACAGAGAACAGTGAACACAGAAAGCAGTGAACACAGAAAACACTGAAAATAGAAACACAGAACACAGAGAACAGTGAACACACAGAACAGTGAACACAGAGAATACTGAACACAGAGAACAGTGAACACAGAGAACAGAGAACACAGCGAACACTGAACACAGAGAACAAAAACACAGAGAACAGTGAACACAGACAACAGTGAACACAGGAAACAGTGAAAACAGAGAAGACTGAAAACAGAGAACACTGAACACAGAGAACAGTGAACACAGAGAACATCGAACACAGAGAACAGTGAAAACAGACAACACTGAACAAAGAGAAGAGTGAACACAGAGAACAGTGAACACAGAGAACAGTGACCACAGAGAACAGTGAACACAGAGTAAATAAAAGGACGGTGAACACAGAGTGAACACTGAGTACAGAGAACACAGAGAAAGTGAACAGAGAGTGAACACTGAGACCAGTGAACACAGAGAACACTGTACACAGAGAAAACACTGAGTCAGTGAACACAGAGAATAGTGAACACAGAGAACAGTCAACACAGAAAGCAGTGAACACAGAAAAAACTGAAAACAGTTAACACAGAACACTGAGTCCAGTGAACACAGAGAACACAGAACACAGAGAACGGAGAACACAGGGAGCACTGAACAGAGAGAACAGTGAAAAGAGAGAACACTGAACACAGAGAACAGTGAACACAGAGAACAGTGAACACAGAAAAGAGTGAACACTGAAAACAGTGACCCAGAGAACACTGAAAACAGAGAACAGTGAACACAGAGAACACTGAACACAGAGTAAAAAAAGGACGATGAACACAGAGTGAACACTGAGTACAGTGAACACAGAGAAAGTAACAGAGAGTGAACACTGAGACCAGTGAACACAGAGAACACTGTACACAGAGAAAACACTGAGAACAGTGAACACAGAGAACAGTGAACACAGAGAACAGTGAATACAGAAAACAGTGAACACAGAGAATAGTGAACACAGAGAACAGTGAACACAGAGAACACTGAAAACAGAGAACACTGAACACAGAGAACAGTGAACTCAGGGAACAGTGAACACAGAGAACAGTGAACACAGAGAACAGTGAACACAGAGAACAATGAAAACACAGTGAACAAAGAGAACGCTGAACACAGATTGAACACTGAGTACAGTGAACACAGAGAAAGTGAACATAGAGTGAACACTGAGAACAGTGAACACAGACAACAATGAACACAGAGAATAGTGAACTCAGAGAACAGTGAACACGCAGAACAGTGAACACAGAGAACACTGAAAACAGAGAACACTGAACACAGAGAACAGTGAACACAGAGAACAGTGAACACAGAGAACAATGAAAACACAGTGAACAAAGAGAACGGTGAACACAGACAACAATGAACACAGAGAATAGTGAACTCAGAGAACAGTGAACATATGAACAGTGAACACAGAGAACAGTAACACAGAGAACAGAGAACACACGGAACAGTGAACACAGAGAACAGTGAACACAGACAAGAGTGAAAAGAGAGAACAGTGAACACAGAGAACAGTGAATACAGAGAACACTGAAAACAGAGAACACTGAATACAGAGAACAGTGAACACAGAGAACAGTGAATTCAGAGATCACTGAACACAGAGTGAACACTGAGTACAGTGAACACAGAGAAAGTGAACACAAAGTGAACACTGAGAACAGTGAACACCGAGAACAGTGAACACAGAGAACACAGAACACTGAGTGAACAAAGAGAACGGTGAACACAGAGTCAACACTGATTACAGTGAACACAGATAACAGTGAACACAGAGTGAACACAGAAAACAGTGAACACAGAGAACACTGAAAACAGACAACACTGAACACAGAGAACAGTGAACACAGAGAACAGTGAACACAGAGAACACTGAAAACAGAGAACACTGACACAGAGAACAGTGAACACAGAGAACAGAGAACTCAGAGAACACTGAACACAGATTGAACACAAAGTGAACACTGAGTACAGTGAACACAGAGAAAGTGAACACAAAGTGAACTCTGAGAACAGTGAACACAGAGAACAGTGAACACAGACAACAGTAACACAGAGAACAGAGAACGCAGGAACAGTGAACACAGAGAACAGTGAACACAGAAAGCAGTGAAAAGAGAGAACAGCGAACACAGAGAACAGTGAACACAGAGAACACTGAATACAGAGAACACTGAATACAGAAAACAGTGAACACAGAGAGCAGTGATCTCAGAGGACACTGAACACAAAGTGAACACTGAGAACAGTGAACACCGAGAACAGTGAGCACAGAGAACACAGAACACAGAGTGAACAAAGAGAATGGTGAACACAGAGTCAACACTGATTACAGTGAACACAGAGAACACTGAAAACAGACAACACTGAAACTAGAGAACACTGAACACAGAGAACAGTGAACACAGACAGAAGTGAAAAGAGAGAACAGTGAACACAGAAAACAGTGAACACAGAGAACACTGAGAACAGAGAACACTGAACACAGAGAAAAGTGAACACAGAGAAGAGTGAACTCAGAGAACACTGAACACAGAGTGAACACAAAGAGAACACTGAGTACAGTGAACACAGTGAAAGTGAACACAAAGTGAACACTGAGAACAGTGAACACAGAGAACAGTGAACACAGTGTAAACACTGAGAACAGTGAACACAGAGAACAGTGAACACAGAGAAAAGTGAACACAGAAATCGGTGATCACAGAGAATAATGAACACAGAAAACAGTGAACACCGAAATCAGTGAACAGAGAACACTGAAAACAGATAATACTGAACACAGAGAACAGTGAACACAGAGAACAGTGACCACAGAGAACAGTGAACACAGAGTAAATAAAAGGACGGTGAACACAGAGTGAACACTGAGTACAGAAAACACAGAGAAAGCGAACAGAGAGTGAACACTGAGACCAGTGATCACAGAGAACACTGTGCAAAGAGAAAACACTGAGAAGGGTGAACCCAGAGAATAGTGAACACAGAGAACAGTGAACTCAGAAAGCAGTGAAAACAGAGAACGGAGCACACAGGGAGCACTGAACAGAGAGAACAGTGAAAAGAGAGAACAGTGAAAAGAGAGAACAATGAACCATGAGAATAGTGAATACAGAGAATAGTGAACACAGAGAACAGTGAACACAAAAAACAGTGAACACAGAGAACACTGAAAACAGAGAACACTGAACACAGAGAACAGTGAACACAGAAAAGAGTGAACACTGAGAACAGTGACACAGAGAACAATGAAAACAGAGAACACTGAACATGTACAATAGTGAACAAGAGAACAGTGAACACAGAAAACAGTGAACACTGACAACAGTGACCAGAGAACACTGCAAACAGAGTAAAAAAAGGACGGTGAACACAGAGTGAACACTGAGTACAGTGAACACAGAGAAAGTGAACATAGAGTGAACACTGAGACCTGTGAACACAGAGAACACTGTACACAGAGTAAACACTGAGAACAGTGAACACAGAGAACAGTTAACACAGAGAACAGTGAATACAGAAAACAGTGAACACAGAGAACAGTGAACACAGAGAACAGTGAACTCAGTGTAAACACTGAGAACAGAGAACACAGAGAACAGTGAACACAGAGAGGAGTGAACACGGAAATCGGTGATCACAGAGAATAGTGAACACAGAAAACAGTGAACACCGAAATCAGTGAACAGAGAACACTGAAAACAGATAACACTGAACACAGAGAACAGTGAACCCAGAGAACAGTGAGCACAGAGAACAGTGCACACAGAGATAGTGAACACAGAAAACAGTGAACACAGAGAATAGTGAACACAGAGAACAGTGAACACAGAAAACAGTGAACACAGAAAACAGTGAACATAGAGAACACTGAAAACAGAGAACACAGAGAAGAGTGAACACAGACAACATTGAACACAGACAACACTGAACACAGAGATCTGGGAACACAGAGAACAGAGAACACAGGGAACACTGAACACAGAGAAAAGTGAACACAGAGAAGAGTGAACTCAGAGAACACTGAACACAGAGTGAACACAAAGAGAACACTGAGTACAGTGAACACAGTGAAAGTGAACACAAAGTGAACACTGAGAACAGTGAACACAGAGAACAGTGAACACAGTGTAAACACTGAGAACAGTGAACACAGAGAACAGTGAACACAGAGAAAAGTGAACACAGAAATCGGTGATCACAGAGAATAATGAACACAGAAAACAGTGAACACCGAAATCAGTGAACAGAGAACACTGAAAACAGATAACACTGAACACAGAGAACAGTGAACACAGAGAACAGTGACCACAGAGAACAGTGAACACAGAGTAACTAAAAGGACGGTGAACACAGAGTGAACACTGAGTACAGAGAACACAGAGAAAGCGAACAGAGAATGAACACTGAGACCAGTGATCACATAGAACACTGTGCACAGAGAAAACACTGAGAAGGGTGAACTCAGAGAATAGTGAACACAGAGAACAGTGAACTCAGAAAGCAGTGAAAACAGAGAACAGAGCACACAGGGAGCACTGAACAGAGAGAACAGTGAATAGAGAGAACAGTGAACCATGAGAACAGTGAATACAGAGAATAGTGAACACAGAGAACAGTGAACACAAAAAACAGTGAACACAGGAAACAGTGAAAACAGAGAACACTGAACACAGAGAAGAGTGAACACAGAAAACAGTGAACACAGAGAATAGTGAACACAGAGAACAGTGAACACAGAAAGTAGTGAACACAGAAAACACTGAAAACAGAGAACACAGAACACAGAGAACAGTGAACACACAGAAAAGTGAACTCAGAGAATACTGAACACAGAGAACAGTGCACACAGAGAACAGAGAACACAGAGAACACTGAACACAGAGAACATTGAACACAGAGAACAGTGAACACAGAGAACAGTGAACACAGAGAACGGAGAACACAGGGAGCACTGAACAGAGAAAACAGTGAAAAGAGAGAACAGTGAACCATGAGAACAGTGAATACAGAGAATAGTGAACACATTGAACAGTGAACACAAAAAACAGTGAACACAGAGAACACTGAAAACAGAGAACACTGAACACAGAGAACAGTGAACACAGAAAACAGTGAACACAGAGAATAGTGAACTCAGAGAACAGTGAACATATGAACAGTGAACACAGAGAACAGTAACACAGAGAACAGAGAACACACGGAACAGTGAACACAGAGAACAGTGAACACAGACAAGAGTGAAAAGAGAGAACAGTGAACACAGAGAACAGTGTACAGAGAGAAAACACTGAGAAGAGTGAACACAGAGAATAGTGAACACAGAGAACAGTGAACACAGAAAGCAGTGAACACAGAAAACACTGAAAACAGAGAACACTGAACACAGAGAACAGTGAACACACAGAAAAGTGAACACAGAGAATACTGAACACAGAGAACAGTGCACACAGAGAACAGAGAACACAGAGAACACTGAAAACAGAGAACACTGAACACAGAGAACAGTGACCACAGAAAACAGTGAACACAGAGAATAGTGAACAAGAGAACAGTGAACACAGAAAACAGTGAACACTGAGAACAGTGACCCAGAGAACACTGAAAAGAGAGAACAGTGAACACAGAGAAAGTAACAGAGAGTGAACACTGAGACCAGTGAACACAGACAATACTGTACACAGAGAAAACACTGAGAACAGTGAACACAGAGAACAGTGAACACAGAGAAAAGTGAATACAGAAAACAGTGAACACAGAGAATAGTGAACACAGAGAACAGTGAACACAGAGAACACTGAAAACAGAGAACACTGAACACAGAGAATAGTGAACTCAGAGAACAGTGAACATGCAGAACAGTGAACACAGACAACAGTAACACAGAGAACAGAGAACACACGGAACACTGAAAACAGAGAACACTGAACACAGAGAACAGTGAACTCAGAAAACAGTGAACACAGAGAATAGTGAACAAGAGAACAGTGAACACAGAAAACAGTGAACACTGAGAACAGTGACCCAGAGAACACTGAAAACAGAGAACAGTGAACACAGAGAAAGTAACAGAGAGTGAACACTGAGACCAGTGAACACAGACAATACTGTACACAGAGAAAACACTGAGAACAGTGAACACAGAGAACAGTGAACACAGAGAAAAGTGAATACAGAAAACAGTGAACACAGAGAATAGTGAACACAGAGAACAGTGAACACAGAGAACACTGAAAACAGAGAACACTGAACACAGAGAACAGTGAACTCAGGGAACAGTGAACACAGAGAACAGTGAACACAGAGAACAATGAAAACACAGTGAACAAAGAGAACGGTGAACACAGATTGAACACTGAGTACAGTGAACACAGAGAAAGTGAACATAGAGTGAACACTGAGAACAGTGAAAACAGACAACAATGAACACAGAGAATAGTGAACTCAGAGAACAGTGAACATGCAGAACAGTGAACACAGACAACAGTAACACAGAGAACAGAGAACACACGGAACAGTGAATACAGAGAACACTGAAAACAGAGAACACTGAATACAGAGAACAGTGAACACAGAGAACAGTGAACTCAGAGAACACTGAACACAGATTGAACACAGAGTGAACACTGAGTACAGTGAACACAGAGAAAGTGAACACAAAGTGAACACTGAGAACAGTGAACACCGAGAACAGTGAACACAGAGAACACAGAACACTGAGTGAACAAAGAGAACGGTGAACACAGAGTCAACACTGATTAAAGTGAACACAGAGAAAGTGAACACAGAGTGAACACAGAAAACAGTGAACACAGAGAACACTGAAAACAGACAACACTGAACACAGAAAACAGTGAAGACAGAGAACAGTGAACTCAGAGAACACTGAAAACAGAGAACACTGACACAGAGAAAAGTGAACACAGAGAACAGTCAACTCAGAGAACACTGAACAGAAAGTGAACACAAAGTGAACACTGAGTACAGTGAACACAGAGAAAGTGAACACAAAGTGAACACTGAGAACAGTGAACACAGAGAACAGTGAACACAGACAACAGTAACACAGAGAACAGAGAACACAGGGAACAGTGAACACAGAGAACAGTGAACACAGAAAGCAGTGAAAAGAGAGAACAGTGAACACAGAGAACAGTGAACACAGAGAACACTGAAAACAGAGAACACTGAATACAGAAAACAGTGAACACAGAGAACAGTGATCTCAGAGGACACTGAACACAAAGTGAACACTGAGAACAGCGAACACCGAGAACAGTGAGCACAGAGAACACAGAACACAGAGTGAACAAAGAGAACGGTGAACACAGAGTCAACACTGATTACAGTGAACACAGAGAACACTGAAAACAGACAACACTGAAACTAGAGAACACTGAACACAGAGAACAGTGAACACAGAAAACAGTGAACACAGAGAACACTGAAAACAGAGTGAACACAAAGAGAACACTGAGTACAGTGAACACAGTGAAAGTGAACACAAAGTGAACACTGAGAACAGTGAACACAGAGAACAGTGAACACAGTGTAAACACTGAGAGCAGTGAACACAGAGAACAGTGAACACAGAGAAGAGTGAACACAGAAATCGGTGATCACAGAGAACAGTGAACACAGAAAACAGTGATCACCGAAATCAGTGAACAGAGAACACTGAAAACCGATAACACTGAACACAGAGAACACTAAACACAGAGAACAGTGAACACAGAAAACAGTGAACACAGAGAACACTAAACACAGAGAACAGTGAACACAGAGAACAGTGACCACAGAGAACAGTGAACACAGAGTAAATAAAAGGACGGTGAACACAGAGTGAACACTGAGTACAGAGAACACTGAGAAAGCGAACAGAGAGTGAACACTGAGACCAGTGAACACAGAGAACACTGTGCACAGAGAAAACACTGAGAAGAGTGAACACAGAGAATAGTGAACTCAGAGAACAGTGAACACAGAGAGCAGTGAACACAGAGAATGGAGAACACAGGGAGCACTGAACAGAGAGAAGAGTGAAAAGAGAGAACAGTGAAAAGAGAGAACAATGAACCATGAGAACAGTGAATACAGAGAATAGTGAACGCAGAGAACAGTGAACACAGAAAACATTGAACACAGAGACTAGCGAACAAGAGAACAGTGAACACAGAAAAGACTCAACACTGAGAACAGTGACCAGAGAACCCTGAAAACAGAGTAATAAAAGGACGGTGAACACAGAGTGAACACTGAGTACAGTGAACACAGAGAAAGTGAACAGAAAGTGAACACTGAGACCAGGGAACACAGAGAACACTGTACACAGAGTAAACACTGAGAACAGTGAACATAGAGAACAGAGAACACAGAGAACAGAAAATACAGAAAACAGTGAACACAGAGAATAGTGAATACAGCGAACAGTGAACACAGAGAACAGTGAACACAGAGAAGAGTGAACTCAGTGTAAACACTGAGAACAGTGAACACAGAGAACAGTGAACACAGAGAAGAGTGAACATAGAAATCGGTGATCACAGAGAATAGTGAACACAGAAAACAGTGAACACCGAAATCAGTGAACAGAGAACACTGAAAACAGATAACACTGAACACAGAGAACAGTGAACACAGAGAACAGTGAGCACAGAGAACAGTGAACACAGAGATAGTGAACACAGAAAACAGTGAACACAGAGAATAGTGAACACAGAGAACAGTGAACACAGAAAACAGTGAACATAGGGAACACTGAAAACAGAGAACACAGAGAAGAGTGAACACAGACAACATTGAACACAGACAACACTGAACACAGAGATCTGGGAACACAGAAAATAGAGAACACAGGGAACACTGAACACAGAGAACAGTGAACACAGACAACAGTGAACGCTGAGAACAGTGAACACAGAGAACAGTGAACACAGAGAACAGTGAACACAGAGAACGGAGAACACAGGGAGCACTAAACTGAGAGAAAAGTGAATAGAGAGAACAGTGAACCATGAGAACAGTGAATACAGAGAATAGTGAACACAGAGAACAGTGAACACAAAAAACAGTGAACACAGAGAACACTGAAAACAGAGAACACTGAACACAGAGAAGAGTGAACACAGAAAACAGTGAACACAGAGAATAGTGAACAAGAGAAAAGTGGACACGGAGAACAGTGAATACAGAAAAGAGTGAACACAGAGAATAGTGAACACAGAGAACAGTGAACACAGACAACAGTAACACAGAGAACAGAGAACACAGGGAACAGTGAACACAGAGAACAGTGAACACAGAAAGCAGTGAAAAGAGAGAACAGTGAACACAGAGCACAGTGAACACAGAGAACACTGAAAACAGAGAACACTGAATACAGAAAACAGTGAACACAGAGAACAGTGATCTCAGAGGACACTGAACACAAAGTGAACACTGAGAACAGTGAACACGGAGAACAGTGAGCACAGAGAACACAGAACACAGAGTGAACAAAGAGAACGGTGAACACAGAGTCAACACTGATTACAGTGAACACAGAGAACACTGAAAACAGACAACACTGAAACTAGAGAACACTGAACACAGAGAACAGTGAACACAGAAAACAGTGAACACAGAGAACACTGAAAACAGAGAACACTGAACACAGAGAAAAGTGAACACAGAGAACAGTGAACTCAGAGAACACTGAACACAGAGTGAACACAAAAAGAACACTGAGGACAGTGAACACAGTGAAAGTGAACACAAAGTGAACACTGAGAACAGTGAACACAGAGAACAGTGAACACAGTGTAAACACTGAGAACAGTGAACGCAGAGAACAGTGAACACAGAGCGGAGTGAACACAGAAATCGGTGAACACAGAGAATAGTGAACAAAGAGAACAGTGAACACAGAAAGCAGTGAACACAGAGAACGGAGAACACAGGGAACAGTGAACAGAGAGAACAGTGAAAAGAGAGAACAGTGAAAAGAGAGAACAGTGAACCATGAGAATAGTGAATATTGAGAATAGTGAACACAGAGAACAGTGAACACAAAAAACAGTGAACACAGAGAACACTGAAAACAGAGAATACTGAACACAGAGAACAGTGAATAGAGAAAACAGTGAACACAGAGAATAGCGAACAAGAGAACAGTGAACACAGAAAAGAGTGAACACTGAGAACAGTGACCCAGAGAACACTGAAAACAGAGAACACTGAACACAGAGAATAGTGAACAAGAGAACAGTGAACACAGAAAACAGTGAACACTGAGATCAGTGACCAGAGAACACTGAAAACAGAGTAAAAAAAGGACAGTGAACACAGAGTGAACACTGAGTACAGTGAACACAGAGAAAGTGAACAGAGAGTGAACACTGAGACCAGTGAACACAGAGAACACTGTACACAGAGAACAGTGAATAAAGAAAACAGTGAACACAGAGAATAGTGAACACAGCGAACAGTGAACACAGAGAACAGTGAACACAGAGAACAGTGAACTCAGTGTAAACACTGAGAACAGTGAACACAGAGAACAGTGAACACAGAGAAGAGTGAACACAGAAATCGGTGATCACAGAGAATAGTGAACAAGAGAAAAGTGGACACGGAGAACAGTGAATACAGAAAAGAGTGAACACAGAGAACAGTGAACACAGAGAACAGTGAACACAGACAACAGTAACACAGAGAACAGAGAACACAGGGAACAGTGAACACAGAGAACAGTGAACACAGAAAGCAGTGAAAAGAGAGAACAGTGAACACAGAGCACAGTGAACACAGAGAACACTGAAAACAGAGAACACTGAATACAGAAAACAGTGAACACAGAGAACAGTGATCTCAGAGGACACTGAACACAAAGTGAACACTGAGAACAGTGAACACGGAGAACAGTGAGCACAGAGAACACAGAACACAGAGTGAACAAAGAGAACGGTGAACACAGAGTCAACACTGATTACAGTGAACACAGAGAACACTGAAAACAGACAACACTGAAACTAGAGAACACTGAACACAGAGAACAGTGAACACAGAAAACAGTGAAAACAGAGAACACTGAAAACAGAGAACACTGAACAGAGAGAAAAGTGAACACAGAGAACAGTGAACTCAGAGAACACTGAACACAGAGTGAACACAAAAAGAACACTGAGGACAGTGAACACAGTGAAAGTGAACACAAAGTGAACACTGAGAACAGTGAACACAGAGAACAGTGAACACAGTGTAAACACTGAGAACAGTGAACACAGAGAACAGTGAACACAGAAATCGGTGAACACAGAGAATAGTGAACAAAGAGAACAGTGAACACAGAAAGCAGTGAACACAGAGAACGGAGAACACAGGGAGCACTGAACAGAGAGAACAGTGAAAAGAGAGAACAGTGAAAGAGAGAACAGTGAACCATGAGAATAGTGAATATTGAGAATAGTGAACACAGAGAACAGTGAACACAAAAAACAGTGAACACAGAGAACACTGAAAACAGAGAATACTGAACACAGAGAACAGTGAATAGAGAAAACAGTGAACACAGAGAATAGCGAACAAGAGAACAGTGAACACAGAAAAGAGTGAACACTGAGAACAGTGACCCAGAGAACACTGAAAACAGAGAACACTGAACACAGAGAATAGTGAACAAGAGAACAGTGAACACAGAAAACAGTGAACACTGAGATCAGTGACCAGAGAACACTGAAAACAGAGTAAAAAAAGGACAGTGAACACAGAGTGAACACTGAGTACAGTGAACACAGAGAAAGTGAACAGAGAGTGAACACTGAGACCAGTGAACACAGAGAACACTGTACACAGAGAACAGTGAGTACAGAAAACAGTGAACACAGAGAATAGTGAACACAGCGAACAGTGAACACAGAGAACAGTGAACACAGCGAACAGTGAACTCAGTGTAAACACTGAGAACAGTGAACACAGAGAACAGTGAACACAGAGAAGAGTGAACACAGAAATCGGTGATCACAGAGAACAGTGAACACAGAAAACAGTGAACACCGAAATCAGTGAACAGAGAACACTGAAAACAGATAACACTGAACACAGAGAACAGTGAACACAGAGAACAGTGAGCACAGAGAACAGTGAACACAGAGATAGTGAACACAGAAAACAGTGAACACAGAGAATAGTGAACACAGAGAACAGTGAACACAGAAAACAGTGAACACAGAAAACAGTGAACATGGAGAACACTGAAAACATAGAACACAGAGAAGAGTAAACACAGAGAACATTGAACACAGACAACACTGAACACAGAGATCTGGGAACACAGAGAACAGAGAACACAGGGAACACTGAACACAGAGAACAGTGAGCACAGACAACAGTGAACGCTGAGAACAGTGAACACAGAGAACAGTGAACACAGAGAACAGTGAACACAAAGAACGGAGAACACAGGGAGCACTAAACTGAGAGAAAAGTGAACAGAGAGAACAGTGAACCATGAGAACAGTGAATACAGAGAATAGTGAACACGGAGAACAGTGAACACAGAGAAGAGTGAACACACAAAACAGTGAACACAGAGAATAGTGAACAAGAGAACAGTGGACACGGAAAACAATGAATACAGAAAAGAGTGAACACAGAGAATAATGAACACAGAGAACAGTGAACACAGAAAGTCTTCAACACAGAAAACACTGAAAACAGAGAACACAGAACACAGAGAACAGTGAACACACAGAAAAGTGAACACAGAGAATACTGAACACAGAGAACAGTGCACACAGAGAACAGAGAACACAGAGAACACTGAACACAGAGAACATTGAACACAGAGAACAGTGAACACAGAGAACAGTGAACACAGAGAACGGAGAACACAGGGAGCACTGAACAGAGAAAACAGTGAAAAGAGAGAACAGTGAACCATGAGAACAGTGAATACAGAGAATAGTGAACACATTGAACAGTGAACACAAAAAACAGTGAACACAGAGAACACTGAAAACAGAGAACACTGAACACAGAGAAGAGTGAACACAGAGAACTGTGAACACGGAGAATAGCAAACAAGAGAACAGTGAACACAGAAAAGAGTGAACACTGAAAACAGTGACCCAGAGAACACTGAAAACAGAGAACAGTGAACACAGAGAACACTGAACACAGAGTAAAAAAAGGACGGTGAACACAGAGTGAACACTGAGTCCAGTGAACACAGAGAAAGTAACAGAGAGTGAACACTGAGACCAGTGAACACAGAGAACACTGTACACAGAGAAAACACTGAGAACAGTGAACACAGAGAACAGTGAACACAGAGAACAGTGAATACAGAAAACAGTGAACACAGAGAATAGTGAACACAGAGAACAGTGAACACAGAGAACACTGAAAACAGAGAACACTGAACACAGAGAACAGTGAACTCAGGGAACAGTGAACACAGAGAACAGTTAACACAGAGAACAATGAAAACACAGTGAACAAAGAGAACGGTGAACACAGACAACAATGAACACAGAGAATAGTGAACTCAGAGAACAGTGAACATGCTGAACAGTGAACACAGACAACAGTAACACAGAGAACAGAGAACACACGGAACAGTGAACACGGAGAACAGTGAACACAGACAACAGTGAAAAGAGAGAACAGTGAACACAGAGAACAGTGAATACAGAGAACACTGAAAACAGAGAACACTGAATACAGAGAACAGTGAACACAGAGAACAGTGAATTCAGAGATCACTGAACACAGATTGAACACAGAGTGAACACTGAGTACAGTGAACACAGAGAAAGTGAACACAAAGTGAACACTGAGAACAGTGAACACCGAGAACAGTGAACACAGAGAACACAGAACACTGAGTGAACAAAGAGAACGGTGAACACAGAGTCAACACTGATTACAGTGAACACAGAGAACAGTGAACACAGAGTGAACACAGAGAACAGTGAACACAGAGAACACTGAAAACAGAGAACACTGACACAGAGAACAGTGAACACAGAGAACAGTGAACACAGACAACAGTAACACAGAGAACAGAGAACACAGGGAACAGTGAACACAGAGAACAGATAACACAGAAAGCAGTGAAAAGAGAGAACAGTGAACACAGAGAACAGTGAACACAGAGAACACTGAAAACAGAGAACACTGAATACAGAGTGAACACAAAGAGAACACTGAGTTCAGTGAACACAGTGAAAGTGAACACAAAGTGAACACTGAGAACAGTGAACACAGAGAACACTGAAAACAGAGAACACTGAATACAGAAAACAGTGAACACAGAGAACAGTGATCTCAGAGGACACTGAACACAAAGTGAACACTGAGAACAGTGAACACCGAGAACAGTGAGCACAGAGAACACAGAACACAGAGTGAACAAAGAGAACGGTGAACACAGAGTCAACACTGATTACAGTGAACACAGAGAACACTGAAAACAGACAACACTGAACACCGAAATCAGTGATCAGAGAACACTGAAAACAGATAACACTGAAAACAGAGAACACTGAACACAGAGAAAAGTGAACACAGAGAACAGTGAACTCAGAGAACACTGAACACAGAGTGAACACAAAAAGAACACTGAGTACAGTGAACACAGTGAAAGTGAACACAAAGTGAACACTGAGAACAGTGAACACAGAGAACAGTGAACACAGTGTAAACACAGAAAACAGTGAACACAGAGAACAGTGAACACAGAGAAGAGTGAACACAGAAATCGGTGATCACAGAGAATAGTGAACACAGAAAACAGTGAACACCGAAATCAGTGAACAGAGAACACTGAAAACAGATAACACTGAACACAGAGAACAGTGAACACAGAGAACAGTGACGACAGAGAACAGTGAACACAGAGTAAATAAAAGGACGGTGAACACAGAGTGAACACTGAGTACAGAGAACACAGAGAAAGCGAACAGAGAGTGAACACTGAGACCTGTGAACACAGAGAACACTGTGCACAGAGAAAACACTGAGAAGAGTGAACACAGAGAATAGTGAACACAGAGAACTGTGAACACAGAAAGCAGTGAACACAGAGAAAGGAGAACACAGGGAGCACTGAACAGAGAGAACAGTGAAAAGAGAGAACAGTGAAAAGAGAGAACAGTGAACCATGAGAATAGTGAATACAGAGAATAGTGAACACAGAGAACAGTGAACACAAAAAACAGTGAACACAGAGAACACTGAAAACAGAGAACACTGAACACAGAGAACAGTGAACACAGAAAACAGTGAACACAGAGAATAGCGAACAAGAGAACAGTGAACACAGAAAACAGTGAACACTGAGATCAGTGACCAGAGAACACTGAAAACAGAGTAAAGAAAGGACGGTGAACACAGAGTGAACACTGAGTACAGTGAACACAGAGAAAGTGAACAGAGAGTGAACACTGAGACCAGTGAACACAGAAAACACTGTACACAGAGAACAGTGAATACAGAAAACAGTGAACACAGAGAATAGTGAACACAGCGAACAGTGAGCACAGAGAACAGTGAACACAGAGAACAGTGAACTCAGTGTAAACACTGAGAACAGTGAACACAGAGAACAGTGAACACAGAGAAGAGTGAACACAGAAATCGGTTATCACAGAGAATAGTGAACACAGAAAACAGTGAACACCGAAATCAGTGAACAGAGAACACTGAAAACAGATAACGCTGAACACAGAGAACAGTGAACACAGAGAACAGTGAGCACAGAGAACAATGAACATAGAGATAGTGAACACAGAAAACAGTGAACACAGAGAATAGTGAACACAGAGAACAGTGAACACTGAAAACAGTGAACACAGAAAACAGTGAACATGGAGAACACTGAAAACATAGACCACAGAGAAGAGTAAACACAGAGAACATTGAACACAGACAACACTGAACACAGAGATCTGGGAACACAGAGAACAGAGAACACAGGGAACACTGAACACAGAGAACAGTGAGCACAGACAACAGTGAACGCTGAGAACAGTGAACACAGAGAACAGTGAACACAGAAAGCAGTGAACACAGAAAACACTGAAAACAGATAACACAGAACACAGAGAACAGTGAACACACAGAAAAATGAACACAGAGAATACTGAACACAGAGAACAGTGCACACAGAGAACAGAGAACACAGAGAACACTGAATACAGAGAACACTGAACACAGAGAAGAGTGAACACAGAAAACAGTGAACACAGAGAATAGTGAACAAGAGAACAGTGAACACAGAAAGCAGTGAACACAGAAAACACTGAAAACAGAGAACACAGAACACAGAGCACAGTGAACACAGAGAATACTGATCACAGAGAACAGTGCACACAGAGAACAGTGCACACAGAGAACAGAGAACACAGAGAACACTGAACACAGAGAACATTGAACACAGAGAACAGTGAACACAGAGAACAGTAAACACAGAGAACGAAGAACACAGGGAGCACTGAACAGAGAAAACAGTGAAAAGAGAGAACAGTGAACCATGAGAACAGTGAATACAGAAAACAGTGAACACAGAGAATAGTGAACAAGAGAACAGTGAACACAGAAAACAGTGAACACTGAGAACAGTGACCCAGAGAACACTGAAAACAGAGAACAGTGAACACAGAGAAAGTAACAAAGAGTGAACACTGAGACCAGTGAACACAGAGAATACTGTACACAGAGAAAACACTGAGAACAGTGAACACAGTGAAAGTGAACACAAAGTGAACACTGAGAACAGTGAACACAGAGAACAGTGAACACAGTGTAAACACAGAAAACAGTGAACACAGAGAACAGTGAACACAGAGAAGAGTGAACACAGAAATCGGTGATCACAGAGAATAGTGAACACAGAAAACAGTGAACACCGAAATCAGTGAACAGAGAACACTGAAAACAGATAACACTGAACACAGAGAACAGTGAACACAGAGAACAGTGACGACAGAGAACAGTGAACACAGAGTAAATAAAAGGACGGTGAACACAGAGTGAACACTGAGTACAGAGAACACAGAGAAAGCGAACAGAGAGTGAACACTGAGACCTGTGAACACAGAGAACACTGTGCACAGAGAAAACACTGAGAAGAATGAACACAGAGAATAGTGAACACAGAGAACAGTGAACACAGAGAACACAGCGAACACTGAAAACAGAGAACACTGAACACAGAGAACAGTGAACACAAAGAACAGTGGACTCAGAGAACACTGAACACAGAGCACAGCGAACAAAGAGAACAGTGAACACAGACAACACTGAACAAAGAGAACAGTGAACACAGAAAACAGTGAACACAGAAAAAATGTGAACACAGAGAACACTGAAAACAGAGAACACTGAACACAGAGAACAGTGAACTCAGAGAACACTGAACACAAAAAATAGTGAACCCAAAGGACACTGAAAACAGAGAACACTGAACACAGAGAAAAGTGAACTCAGAGAACACTGAACACAGAGTGAACACAAAGTGAACACTGAGTACAGTGAACACAGAGAAAGTGAACACAAAGTGAACACAGAGAACAGTGAATACAGAGAACACTGAAAACAGAGAACACTGAACACAGAGAACAGTGAACTCAGGGAACAGTGAACACAGAGAACACTGTACACAGAGAACAGTGAATACAGAAAACAGTGAACACAGAGAATAGTGAACACAGCGAACAGTGAACACAGAGAACAGTGAACACAGAGAACAGTGAACTCAGTGTAAACACTGAGAACAGTGAACACAGAGAACAGTGAACAAAGAGAAGGGTGAACACAGAAATCGGTGATCACAGAGAATAGTGAACACAGAAAACAGTGAACACCGAAATCAGTGAACAGAGAACACTGAAAACAGATAACACTGAACACAGAGAACAGTGAACACACAGAACAGTGAGCACAGAGAACAGTGAACACAGAGATAGTGAACACAGAAAACAGTGAACACAGAGAATAGTGAACACAGAGAACAGTGAACACAGAAAACAGTGAACACAGAAAACAGTGAACATGGAGAACACTGAAAACATAGAACACAGAGAAGAGTAAACACAGAGAACATTGAACACAGACAACACTGAACACAGAGATCTGGGAACACAGCGAACAGAGAACACAGGGAACACTGAACACAGAGAACAGTGAACACAGACAACAGTGAACGCTGAGAACAGTGAACACAGAGAACAGTGAACACAGAGAACAGTGAACACAGAGAACGGAGAACACAGGGAGCACTAAACTGAGAGAAAAGTGAATAGAGAGAACAGTGAACCATGAGAACAGTGAATACAGAGAATAGTGAACACGGAGAACAGTGAACACAAAAAATAGTGAACACAGAGAACACTGAAAACAGAGAACACTGAACACAGAGAAGAGTGAACACAGTGAAAGTGAACACAAAGTGAACACTGAGAACAGTGAACACAGAGAACAGTGAACACAGTGTAAACACTGAGAACAGTGAACACAGAGAACAGTGAACACAGAGAAGAGTGAACACAGAAATCGGTGATCACAGAGAATAGTGAACACAGAAAACAGTGAACACCGAAATCAGTGAACAGAGAACACTGAAAACAGATAACACTGAACACAGAGAACAGTGAACACAGAGAACAGTGACGACAGAGAACAGTGAACACAGAGTAAATAAAAGGACGGTGAACACAGAGTGAACACTGAGTACAGAGAACACAGAGAAAGCGAACAGAGAGTGAACACTGAGACCTGTGAACACAGAGAACACTGTGCACAGAGAAAACACTGAGAAGAATGAACACAGAGAATAGTGAACACAGAGAACTGTGAACACAGAAAGCAGTGAACACAGAGAAAGGAGAACACAGGGAGCACTGAACAGAGAGAACAGTGAAAAGAGAGAACAGTGAAAAGAGAGAACAGTGAACCATGAGAATAGTGAATACAGAGAATAGTGAACACAGAGAACAGTGAACACAAAAAACAGTGAACACAGAGAACACTGAAAACAGAGAACACTGAACACAGAGAACAGTGAACACAGAAAACAGTGAACACAGAGAATAGCGAACAAGAGAACAGTGAACACAGAAAACAGTGAACACTGAGATCAGTGACCAGAGAACACTGAAAACAGAGTAAAGAAAGGACGGTGAACACAGAGTGAACACTGAGTACAGTGAACACAGAGAAAGTGAACAGAGAGTGAACACTGAGACCAGTGAACACAGAAAACACTGTACACAGAGAACAGTGAATACAGAAAACAGTGAACACAGAGAATAGTGAACACAGCGAACAGTGAGCACAGAGAACAGTGAACACAGAGAACAGTGAACTCAGTGTAAACACTGAGAACAGTGAACACAGAGAACAGTGAACACAGAGAAGAGTGAACACAGAAATCGGTTATCACAGAGAATAGTGAACACAGAAAACAGTGAACACCGAAATCAGTGAACAGAGAACACTGAAAACAGATAACGCTGAACACAGAGAACAGTGAACACAGAGAACAGTGAACACAGAGAACAGTGAGCACAGAGAACAATGAACATAGAGATAGTGAACACAGAAAACAGTGAACACAGAGAATAGTGAACACAGAGAACAGTGAACACTGAAAACAGTGAACACAGAAAACAGTGAACATGGAGAACACTGAAAACATAGACCACAGAGAAGAGTAAACACAGAGAACATTGAACACAGACAACACTGAACACAGAGATCTGGGAACACAGAGAACAGAGAACACAGGGAACACTGAACACAGAGAACAGTGAGCACAGACAACAGTGAACGCTGAGAACAGTGAACACAGAGAACAGTGAACACAGAAAGCAGTGAACACAGAAAACACTGAAAACAGATAACACAGAACACAGAGAACAGTGAACACACAGAAAAATGAACACAGAGAATACTGAACACAGAGAACAGTGCACACAGAGAACAGAGAACACAGAGAACACTGAATACAGAGAACACTGAACACAGAGAAGAGTGAACACAGAAAACAGTGAACACAGAGAATAGTGAACAAGAGAACAGTGAACACAGAAAGCAGTGAACACAGAAAACACTGAAAACAGAGAACACAGAACACAGAGCACAGTGAACACAGAGAATACTGATCACAGAGAACAGTGCACACAGAGAACAGTGCACACAGAGAACAGAGAACACAGAGAACACTGAACACAGAGAACATTGAACACAGAGAACAGTGAACACAGAGAACAGTAAACACAGAGAACGAAGAACACAGGGAGCACTGAACAGAGAAAACAGTGAAAAGAGAGAACAGTGAACCATGAGAACAGTGAATACAGAAAACAGTGAACACAGAGAATAGTGAACAAGAGAACAGTGAACACAGAAAACAGTGAACACTGAGAACAGTGACCCAGAGAACACTGAAAACAGAGAACAGTGAACACAGAGAAAGTAACAAAGAGTGAACACTGAGACCAGTGAACACAGAGAATACTGTACACAGAGAAAACACTGAGAACAGTGAACACAGTGAAAGTGAACACAAAGTGAACACTGAGAACAGTGAACACAGAGAACAGTGAACACAGTGTAAACACAGAAAACAGTGAACACAGAGAACAGTGAACACAGAGAAGAGTGAACACAGAAATCGGTGATCACAGAGAATAGTGAACACAGAAAACAGTGAACACCGAAATCAGTGAACAGAGAACACTGAAAACAGATAACACTGAACACAGAGAACAGTGAACACAGAGAACAGTGAACACAGAGAACAGTGACGACAGAGAACAGTGAACACAGAGTAAATAAAAGGACGGTGAACACAGAGTGAACACTGAGTACAGAGAACACAGAGAAAGCGAACAGAGAGTGAACACTGAGACCTGTGAACACAGAGAACACTGTGCACAGAGAAAACACTGAGAAGAATGAACACAGAGAATAGTGAACACAGAGAACAGTGAACACAGAGAACACAGCGAACACTGAAAACAGAGAACACTGAACACAGAGAACAGTGAACACAAAGAACAGTGGACTCAGAGAACACTGAACACAGAGCACAGCGAACAAAGAGAACAGTGAACACAGACAACACTGAACAAAGAGAACAGTGAACACAGAAAACAGTGAACACAGAAAAAATGTGAACACAGAGAACACTGAAAACAGAGAACACTGAACACAGAGAACAGTGAACTCAGAGAACACTGAACACAAAAAATAGTGAACCCAAAGGACACTGAAAACAGAGAACACTGAACACAGAGAAAAGTGAACTCAGAGAACACTGAACACAGAGTGAACACAAAGTGAACACTGAGTACAGTGAACACAGAGAAAGTGAACACAAAGTGAACACAGAGAACAGTGAATACAGAGAACACTGAAAACAGAGAACACTGAACACAGAGAACAGTGAACTCAGGGAACAGTGAACACAGAGAACACTGTACACAGAGAACAGTGAATACAGAAAACAGTGAACACAGAGAATAGTGAACACAGCGAACAGTGAACACAGAGAACAGTGAACACAGAGAACAGTGAACTCAGTGTAAACACTGAGAACAGTGAACACAGAGAACAGTGAACAAAGAGAAGGGTGAACACAGAAATCGGTGATCACAGAGAATAGTGAACACAGAAAACAGTGAACACCGAAATCAGTGAACAGAGAACACTGAAAACAGATAACACTGAACACAGAGAACAGTGAACACACAGAACATTGAACACAGAGAACAGTGAACACAGAGAACAGTAAACACAGAGAACGAAGAACACAGGGAGCACTGAACAGAGAAAACAGTGAAAAGAGAGAACAGTGAACCATGAGAACAGTGAATACAGAAAACAGTGAACACAGAGAATAGTGAACAAGAGAACAGTGAACACAGAAAACAGTGAACACTGAGAACAGTGACCCAGAGAACACTGAAAACAGAGAACAGTGAACACAGAGAAAGTAACAAAGAGTGAACACTGAGACCAGTGAACACAGAGAATACTGTACACAGAGAAAACACTGAGAACAGTGAACACAGAGAACAGTGAACACAGAGAACAGTGAATACAGAAAACAGTGAACACAGAGAATAGTGAAAACAGAGAACAGTGAACACAGAAAGCAGTGAACACAGAAAACACTGAAAACAGAGAACACAGAACACAGAGAACAGTGAACACACAGAAAAGTGAACACAGAGAATACTGAACACAGAGAACAGTGAACACAGAGAACACAGCGAACACTGAAAACAGAGAACACTGAACACAGAGAACAGTGAACACAAAGAACAGTGGACTCAGAGAACACTGAACACAGAGCACAGCGAACAAAGAGAACAGTGAACACAGACAACACTGAACAAAGAGAACAGTGAACACAGAAAACAGTGAACACAGAAAAAATGTGAACACAGAGAACACTGAAAACAGAGAACACTGAACACAGAGAACAGTGAACTCAGAGAACACTGAACACAAAAAATAGTGAACCCAAAGGACACTGAAAACAGAGAACACTGAACACAGAGAAAAGTGAACTCAGAGAACACTGAACACAGAGTGAACACAAAGTGAACACTGAGTACAGTGAACACAGAGAAAGTGAACACAAAGTGAACACAGAGAACAGTGAATACAGAGAACACTGAAAACAGAGAACACTGAACACAGAGAACAGTGAACTCAGGGAACAGTGAACACAGAGAACACTGTACACAGAGAACAGTGAATACAGAAAACAGTGAACACAGAGAATAGTGAACACAGCGAACAGTGAACACAGAGAACAGTGAACACAGAGAACAGTGAACTCAGTGTAAACACTGAGAACAGTGAACACAGAGAACAGTGAACAAAGAGAAGGGTGAACACAGAAATCGGTGATCACAGAGAATAGTGAACACAGAAAACAGTGAACACCGAAATCAGTGAACAGAGAACACTGAAAACAGATAACACTGAACACAGAGAACAGTGAACACACAGAACAGTGAGCACAGAGAACAGTGAACACAGAGATAGTGAACACAGAAAACAGTGAACACAGAGAATAGTGAACACAGAGAACAGTGAACACAGAAAACAGTGAACACAGAAAACAGTGAACATGGAGAACACTGAAAACATAGAACACAGAGAAGAGTAAACACAGAGAACATTGAACACAGACAACACTGAACACAGAGATCTGGGAACACAGCGAACAGAGAACACAGGGAACACTGAACACAGAGAACAGTGAACACAGACAACAGTGAACGCTGAGAACAGTGAACACAGAGAACAGTGAACACAGAGAACAGTGAACACAGAGAACGGAGAACACAGGGAGCACTAAACTGAGAGAAAAGTGAATAGAGAGAACAGTGAACCATGAGAACAGTGAATACAGAGAATAGTGAACACGGAGAACAGTGAACACAAAAAATAGTGAACACAGAGAACACTGAAAACAGAGAACACTGAACACAGAGAAGAGTGAACACAGTGAAAGTGAACACAAAGTGAACACTGAGAACAGTGAACACAGTGTAAACACTGAGAACAGTGAACACAGAGAACAGTGAACACAGAGAAGAGTGAACACAGAAATCGGTGATCACAGAGAATAGTGAACACAGAAAACAGTGAACACCGAAATCAGTGAACAGAGAACACTGAAAACAGATAACACTGAACACAGAGAACAGTGAACACAGAGAACAGTGACGACAGAGAACAGTGAACACAGAGTAAATAAAAGGACGGTGAACACAGAGTGAACACTGAGTACAGAGAACACAGAGAAAGCGAACAGAGAGTGAACACTGAGACCTGTGAACACAGAGAACACTGTGCACAGAGAAAACACTGAGAAGAATGAACACAGAGAATAGTGAACACAGAGAACTGTGAACACATAAAGCAGTGAACACAGAGAAAGGAGAACACAGGGAGCACTGAACAGAGAGAACAGTGAAAAGAGAGAACAGTGAAAAGAGAGAACAGTGAACCATGAGAATAGTGAATACAGAGAATAGTGAACACAGAGAACAGTGAACACAAAAAACAGTGAACACAGAGAACACTGAAAACAGAGAACACTGAACACAGAGAACAGTGAACACAGAAAACAGTGAACACAGAGAATAGCGAACAAGAGAACAGTGAACACAGAAAACAGTGAACACTGAGATCAGTGACCAGAGAACACTGAAAACAGAGTAAAGAAAGGACGGTGAACACAGAGTGAACACTGAGTACAGTGAACACAGAGAAAGTGAACAGAGAGTGAACACTGAGACCAGTGAACACAGAAAACACTGTACACAGAGAACAGTGAATACAGAAAACAGTGAACACAGAGAATAGTGAACACAGCGAACAGTGAGCACAGAGAACAGTGAACACAGAGAACAGTGAACTCAGTGTAAACACTGAGAACAGTGAACACAGAGAACAGTGAACACAGAGAAGAGTGAACACAGAAATCGGTTATCACAGAGAATAGTGAACACAGAAAACAGTGAACACCGAAATCAGTGAACAGAGAACACTGAAAACAGATAACGCTGAACACAGAGAACAGTGAACACAGAGAACAGTGAGCACAGAGAACAATGAACATAGAGATAGTGAACACAGAAAACAGTGAACACAGAGAATAGTGAACACAGAGAACAGTGAACACTGAAAACAGTGAACACAGAAAACAGTGAACATGGAGAACACTGAAAACATAGACCACAGAGAAGAGTAAACACAGAGAACATTGAACACAGACAACACTGAACACAGAGATCTGGGAACACAGAGAACAGAGAACACAGGGAACACTGAACACAGAGAACAGTGAGCACAGACAACAGTGAACGCTGAGAACAGTGAACACAGAGAACAGTGAACACAGAAAGCAGTGAACACAGAAAACACTGAAAACAGATAACACAGAACACAGAGAACAGTGAACACACAGAAAAATGAACACAGAGAATACTGAACACAGAGAACAGTGCACACAGAGAACAGAGAACACAGAGAACACTGAATACAGAGAACACTGAACACAGAGAAGAGTGAACACAGAAAACAGTGAACACAGAGAATAGTGAACAAGAGAACAGTGAACACAGAAAGCAGTGAACACAGAAAACACTGAAAACAGAGAACACAGAACACAGAGCACAGTGAACACAGAGAATACTGATCACAGAGAACAGTGCACACAGAGAACAGTGCACACAGAGAACAGAGAACACAGAGAACACTGAACACAGAGAACATTGAACACAGAGAACAGTGAACACAGAGAACAGTAAACACAGAGAACGAAGAACACAGGGAGCACTGAACAGAGAAAACAGTGAAAAGAGAGAACAGTGAACCATGAGAACAGTGAATACAGAAAACAGTGAACACAGAGAATAGTGAACAAGAGAACAGTGAACACAGAAAACAGTGAACACTGAGAACAGTGACCCAGAGAACACTGAAAACAGAGAACAGTGAACACAGAGAAAGTAACAAAGAGTGAACACTGAGACCAGTGAACACAGAGAATACTGTACACAGAGAAAACACTGAGAACATTGAACACAGAGAACAGTGAACACAGAGAACAGTGAATACAGAAAACAGTGAACACAGAGAATAGTGAAAACAGAGAACAGTGAACACAGAAAGCAGTGAACACAGAAAACACTGAAAACAGAGAACACAGAACACAGAGAACAGTGAACACAGAAAAAATGTGAACACAGAGAACACTGAAAACAGAGAACACTGAACACAGAGAACAGTGAACTCAGAGAACACTGAACACAAAAAATAGTGAACCCAAAGGACACTGAAAACAGAGAACACTGAACACAGAGAAAAGTGAACTCAGAGAACACTGAACACAGAGTGAACACAAAGTGAACACTGAGTACAGTGAACACAGAGAAAGTGAACACAAAGTGAACACAGAGAACAGTGAATACAGAGAACACTGAAAACAGAGAACCCTGAACACAGAGAACAGTGAACTCAGGGAACAGTGAACACAGAGAACACTGTACACAGAGAACAGTGAATACAGAAAACAGTGAACACAGAGAATAGTGAACACAGCGAACAGTGAACACAGAGAACAGTGAACACAGAGAACAGTGAACTCAGTGTAAACACTGAGAACAGTGAACACAGAGAACAGTGAACAAAGAGAAGAGTGAACACAGAAATCGGTGATCACAGAGAATAGTGAACACAGAAAACAGTGAACACCGAAATCAGTGAACAGAGAACACTGAAAACAGATAACACTGAACACAGAGAACAGTGAACACACAGAACAGTGAGCACAGAGAACAGTGAACACAGAGATAGTGAACACAGAAAACAGTGAACACAGAGAATAGTGAACACAGAGAACAGTGAACACAGAAAACAGTGAACACAGAAAACAGTGAACATGGAGAACACTGAAAACATAGAACACAGAGAAGAGTAAACACAGAGAACATTGAACACAGACAACACTGAACACAGAGATCTGGGAACACAGCGAACAGAGAACACAGGGAACACTGAACACAGAGAACAGTGAACACAGACAACAGTGAACGCTGAGAACAGTGAACACAGAGAACAGTGAACACAGAGAACAGTGAACACAGAGAACGGAGAACACAGGGAGCACTAAACTGAGAGAAAAGTGAATAGAGAGAACAGTGAACCATGAGAACAGTGAATACAGAGAATAGTGAACACGGAGAACAGTGAACACAAAAAACAGTGAACACAGAGAACACTGAAAACAGAGAACACTGAACACAGAGAAGAGTGAACACAGAAAACAGTGAACACAGAGAATAGTGAACAAGAGAACAGTGAACACGGAGAACAGTGAATACAGAAAAGAGTGAACACAGAGAATAGTGAACACAGAGAACAGTGAACACAGAAAGCAGTGAACACAGAAAACATTGAAAACAGAGAACACAGAACACAGAGAACAGTGAACACACAGAAAAGTGAACACAGAGAATACTGAACACAGAGAACAGTGCACACAGAGAACAGAGAACACAGAGAACACTGAACATTGAGAACACTGAACACAGAGAAGAGTGAACACAGAAAACAGTGAACACAGAGAATAGTGAACAAGAGAACAGTGAACACGGCGAACAGTGAATACAGAAAAGAGTGAACACAGAGAATAGTGAACACAGAGAACAGTGAACACAGAAAGCAGTGAACACAGAAAACACTGAAAACAGAGAACACAGAACACAGAGAACAGTGAACACAGAGAATACTGAACACAGAGAACAGTGCACACAGAGAACAGTGCACACAGAGAACAGAGAACACAGAGAACACTGAACACAGAGAACATTGAACACAGAGAAAAGTGAACACAGAGAACAGTAAACACAGAGAACGAAGAACACAGGGAGCACTGAACAGAGAAAACAGTGAAAAGAGAGAACAGTGAACCATGAGAACAGTGAATACAGAAAACAGTGAAAACAGAGAATAGTGAACAAGAGAACAGTGAACAAAGAAAACAGTGAACACAGAAAACAGTAAACACAGAGAACACTTAAAACAGAGAACACTGAACACAGAGAAGAGTGAATACAGAGAACAGTGAACTCAGAGAACACTGAACACAGAGAAGAGTTAACACAAAGTGAACACAGAGTGAACACTGAGTACAGTGAACACAGAAAAAGTGTACACACAGTGAACACAGAGAAGAGTGAAAACACAGATCAGTGAACACAGAGTAAACACTGAGAACAGTGAAAACAGAGAACAGTGAACACAGAGAACAGTGAACACAGAAAACAGTGAACACAGGGAACACTGAACACAGAGAACAGTGAACACAGACAACAGTGAACGCTGAGAACAGTGAACACAGAGAACAGTGAACACAGAGAACAGTGAACACAGAGAACGGAGAACACAGGGAGCACTAAACTGAGAGAAAAGTGAATAGAGAGAACAGTGAACCATGAGAACAGTGAATACAGAGAATAGTGAACACAGAGAACAGTGAACACAAAAAATAGTGAATACAGAGAACACTGAAAACAGAGAACACTGAACACAGAGAAGAGTGAACACAGAAAACAGTGAACACAGAGAATAGTGAACAAGAGAACAGTGAACACGGAGAACAGTGAATACAGAAAAGAGTGAACACAGAGAATAGTGAACACAGAGAACAGTGAACACAGAAAGCAGTGAACACAGAAAACATTGAAAACAGAGAACACAGAACACAGAGAACAGTGAACACACAGAAAAGTGAACACAGAGAATACTGAACACAGAGAACAGTGCACACAGAGAACAGAGAACACAGAGAACACTGAACATTGAGAACACTGAACACAGAGAAGAGTGAACACAGAAAACAGTGAACACAGAGAATAGTGAACAAGAGAACAGTGAACACGGCGAACAGTGAATACAGAAAAGAGTGAACACAGAGAATAGTGAACACAGAGAACAGTGAACACAGAAAGCAGTGAACACAGAAAACACTGAAAACAGAGAACACAGAACACAGAGAACAGTGAACACAGAGAATACTGAACACAGAGAACAGTGCACACAGAGAACAGTGCACACAGAGAACAGAGAACACAGAGAACACTGAACACAGAGAACATTGAACACAGAGAAAAGTGAACACAGAGAACAGTAAACACAGAGAACGAAGAACACAGGGAGCACTGAACAGAGAAAACAGTGAAAAGAGAGAACAGTGAACCATGAGAACAGTGAATAAAGAAAACAGTGAACACAGAGAATAGTGAACAAGAGAACAGTGAACAAAGAAAACAGTGAACACAGAAAACAGTAAACACAGAGAACACTTAAAACAGAGAACACTGAACACAGAGAACAGTGAATACAGAGAACAGTGATCTCAGAGAACACTGAACACAGAGAAGAGTTAACACAAAGTGAACACAGAGTGAACACTGAGTACAGTGAACACAGAAAAAGTGTACACACAGTGAACACTGAGAAGAGTGAAAACACAGATCAGTGAACACAGAGTAAACACTGAGAACAGTGAAAACAGAGAACAGTGAACACAGAGAACAGTGAACACAGAAAACAGTGACCACAGAAAACAGTGAACATAGAGAACACTGAAAACGGAGAACACAGAGAAGCGTGAACACAGAGAACAGTGAACCCAGACAACACTGAACACAGAGATCTGTGAACACAGAGAACAGAGAACACAAGGAACACTGAACACAGAGAACAGTGAACACAGACAAAAGTGAACAGAGAGAACAGTGAACAGAGAGAACAGTGAACACAGAGAACAGTGAACAAAGAGAACGCAGAACAAAGGGAGCACTAAACTGAGAGAACAGTGAAAAGAGAGAACAGTGAACCATGAGAACAGTGAATACAGAGAATAGTGAACACAGAGAACAGTGAACACAAAAAACAGTGAACACAGAGAACATTGAAAACAGAGAACACTGAACACTGAGAACAGTGACCCAGAGAACACTGAAAACAGAGTAAAAAAAGGACGGTGAACACAGAGTGAGCACTGAGTACAGTGAACACAGAGAAAGTGAACAGAGAGTGAACACAGAAATCGGTGATCACAGAGAATAGTGAACACAGAAAACAGTGAACACCGAAATCAGTGAACAGAGAACACTGAAAACAGATAACACTGAACACAGAAAACAGTGAACACTGAGATCAGTGACCAGAGAACACTGAAAACAGAGTAAAGAAAGGACGGTGAACACAGAGTGAACACTGAGGACAGAGAACACAGAGAAAGCGAACAGAGAGTGAACACTGAGACCAGTGAACACAGAGAACACTGAACACAGAGAATAGCGAACAAGAGAACAGTGAACACAGAAAAGAGTGAACACTGAGAACAGTGACCCAGAGAACACTGAAAACAGAGAACACTGAACACAGAGAATAGTGAACAAGAGAACAGTGAACACCGAAAACAGTGAACACTGAGAACAGTGACCAGGGAACACTGAAAACAGAGTAAAAAAAGTACGGTGAACACAGAGTAAACACTGAGTACAGTGAACACAGAGAAAGTGAACAGAGAGTGAACACTGAGACCAGTGAACACAGAGAACACTGTACACAGAGTAAACACTGAGAACAGTGAACACAGAGAACAGTGAACACAGAGAACAGTGAATACAGAAAACAGTGAACACAGAGAATAGTGAACACAGCGAAGAGTGAACACAGAGATCAGTGAACACAGAGAACAGTGAACTCAGTGTAAACACTGAGAACAGTGAACACAGAGAAAAGTGAACACAGAAAACAGTGAACACCGAAATCAGTGAACAGAGAACACTGAAAACAGATAACACTGAACACAGAGAACAGTGAACACAGTGAAAGTGAACACAAAGTGAACACTGAGAACAGTGAACACAGAGAACAGTGAACACAGTGTAAACACTGAGAACAGTGAACACAGAGAACAGTGAACACAGAGAAGAGTGAACAAGAGAACAGTGAACACCGAAAACAGTGAACACTGAGAACAGTGACCAGGGAACACTGAAAACAGAGTAAAAAAAGTACGGTGAACACAGAGTAAACACTGAGAACAGTGAACACAGAGAACAGTGAACACAGAGAACAGTGAATACAGAAAACAGTGAACACAGAGAATAGTGAACACAGCGAAGAGTGAACACAGAGATCAGTGAACACAGAGAACAGTGAACTCAGTGTAAACACTGAGAACAGGGAACACAGAGAAAAGTGAACACAGAAAACAGTGAACACCGAAATCAGTGAACAGAGAACACTGAAAACAGATAACACTGAACACAGAGAACAGTGAACACAGTGAAAGTGAACACAAAGTGAACCATGAGAACAGTGAACACAGAGAACAGTGAACACAGTGTAAACACTGAGAACAGTGAACACAGAGAACAGTGAACACAGAGAAGAGTGAACACAGAAATCGGTGATCACAGAGAATAGTGAACACAGAAAACAGTGAACACCGAAATCAGTGAACAGAGAACACTGAAAACAGATAACACTGAACACAGAGAACAGTGAACACACAGAACAGTGAGCACAGAGAACAGTGAACACAGAGATAGTGAACACAGAAAACAGTGAACACAGAGAACAGTGAGCACAGAGAACAGTGAACACAGAGATAGAGAACACAGAAAACAGTGAACACAGAGAATAGTGAACACAGAGAACAGTGAACACAGAAAACAGTGAACACTGAGATCAGTGACCAGAGAACACTGAAAGCAGAGTAAAGAAAGGACGGTGAACACAGAGTGAACACTGAGGACAGAGAACACAGAGAAAGCGAACAGAGAGTGAACACTGAGACCAGTGAACACAGAGAACACTGAACACAGAGAATAGCGAACAAGAGAACAGTGAACACAGAAAAGAGTGAACACTGAGAACAGTGACCCAGAGAACACTGAAAACAGAGAACACTGAACACAGAGAATAGTGAACAAGAGAACAGTGAACACCGAAAACAGTGAACACTGAGAACAGTGACCAGGGAACACTGAAAACAGAGTAAAAAAAGTACGGTGAACACAGAGTAAACACTGAGTACAGTGAACACAGAGAAAGTGAACAGAGAGTGAACACTGAGACCAGTGAACACAGAGAACACTGTACACAGAGTAAACACTGAGAACAGTGAACACAGAGAACAGTGAACACAGAGAACAGTGAATACAGAAAACAGTGAACACAGAGAATAGTGAACACAGCGAAGAGTGAACACAGAGATCAGTGAACACAGAGAACAGTGAACTCAGTGTAAACACTGAGAACAGTGAACACAGAGAAAAGTGAACACAGAAAACAGTGAACACCGAAATCAGTGAACAGAGAACACTGAAAACAGATAACACTGAACACAGAGAACAGTGAACACAGTGAAAGTGAACACAAAGTGAACACTGAGAACAGTGAACACAGAGAACAGTGAACACAGTGTAAACACTGAGAACAGTGAACACAGAGAACAGTGAACACAGAGAAGAGTGAACAAGAGAACAGTGAACACCGAAAACAGTGAACACTGAGAACAGTGACCAGGGAACACTGAAAACAGAGTAAAAAAAGTACGGTGAACACAGAGTAAACACTGAGTACAGTGAACACAGAGAAAGTGAACAGAGAGTGAACACTGAGACCAGTGAACACAGAGAACACTGTACACAGAGTAAACACTGAGAACAGTGAACACAGAGAACAGTGAACACAGAGAACAGTGAATACAGAAAACAGTGAACACAGAGAATAGTGAACACAGCGAAGAGTGAACACAGAGATCAGTGAACACAGAGAACAGTGAACTCAGTGTAAACACTGAGAACAGTGAACACAGAGAAAAGTGAACACAGAAAACAGTGAACACCGAAATCAGTGAACAGAGAACACTGAAAACAGAAAACACTGAACACAGAGAACAGTGAACACAGTGAAAGTGAACACAAAGTGAACACTGAGAACAGTGAACACAGAGAACAGTGAACACAGTGTAAACACTGAGAACAGTGAACACAGAGAACAGTGAACACAGAGAAGAGTGAACACAGAAATCGGTGATCACAGAGAATAGTGAACACAGAAAACAGTGAACACCGAAATCAGTGAACAGAGAACACTGAAAACAGATAACACTGAACACAGAGAACAGTGAACACACAGAACAGTGAGCACAGAGAACAGTGAACACAGAAAACAGTGAACACAGAGAACAGTGAACACAGAGAACAGTGAACACAGAAAACAGTGAACACAGAAAACAGTGAACATAGAGAACACTGAAAACAGAGAACACAGAGAAGAGTGAACACAGACAACATTGAACACAGACAACACTGAACACAGAGATCTGGGAACACAGAAAACAGAGAACACAGGGAACACTGAACAAAGAGAACAGTGAACACAGACAATCGTGAACGCTGAGAACAGTGAACACAGAGAACAGTGAACACAGAGAACAGTGAACACAGAGAACGGAGAACACAGGGAGCACTAAACTGAGAGAAAAGTGAATAGAGAGAACAGTGAACCATGTGAACAGTGAATACAGAGAATAGTGAACACAGAGAACAGTGAACACAAAAAACAGTGAACACAGAGAATAGTGAACAAGAGAACAGTGGACACGGAGAACAGAGAAAACAGAAAAGAGTGAACACAGAGAATAGTGAACACAGAGAACAGTGAACACAGAAAACAGTGAACACCGAAATCAGTGAACAGAGAACACTGAAAACAGATAACACTGAACACAGAGAACAGTGAACACAGTGAAAGTGAACACAAAGTGAACACTGAGAACAGTGAACACAGAGAACAGTGAACACAGTGTAAACACTGAGAACAGTGATCACAGAGAACAGTGAACACAGAGAAGAGTGAACACAGAAATCGGTGATCACAGAGAATAGTGAACACAGAAAACAGTGAACACCGAAATCAGTGAACAGAGAACACTGAAAACAGATAACACTGAACACAGAGAACAGTGAACACACAGAACAGTGAGCACAGAGAACAGTGAACACAGAGATAGAGAACACAGAAAACAGTGAACACAGAGAATAGTGAACACAGAGAACAGTGAACACAGAAAACAGTGAACACTGAGATCAGTGACCAGAGAACACTGAAAACAGAGTAAAGAAAGGACGGTGAACACAGAGTGAACACTGAGGACAGAGAACACAGAGAAAGCGAACAGAGAGTGAACACTGAGACCAGTGAACACAGAAAACAGTGAACACAGAGAATAGCGAACAAGAGAACAGTGAACACAGAAAAGAGTGAACACTGAGAACAGTGACCCAGAGAACACTGAAAACAGAGAACACTGAACACAGAGAATAGTGAACAAGAGAACAGTGAACACCGAAAACAGTGAACACTGAGAACAGTGACCAGGGAACACTGAAAACAGAGTAAAAAAAGTACGGTGAACACAGAGTAAACACTGAGTACAATGAACACAGAGAAAGTGAACAGAGAGTGAACACTGAGACCAGTGAACACAGTGAACACTGTACACAGAGTAAACACTGAGAACAGTGAACACAGAGAACAGTGAACACAGAGAACAGTGAATACAGAAAACAGTGAACACAGAGAATAGTGAACACAGCGAAGAGTGAACACAGAGATCAGTGAACACAGAGAACAGTGAACTCAGTGTAAACACTGAGAACAGTGAACACAGAGAAAAGTGAACACAGAAAACAGTGAACACCGAAATCAGTGAACAGAGAACACTGAAAACAGAAAACACTGAACACAGAGAACAGTGAACACAGTGAAAGTGAACACAAAGTGAACACTGAGAACAGTGAACACAGAGAACAGTGAACACAGTGTAAACACTGAGAACAGTGAACACAGAGAACAGTGAACACAGAGAAGAGTGAACACAGAAATCGGTGATCACAGAGAATAGTGAACACAGAAAACAGTGAACACCGAAATCAGTGAACAGAGAACACTGAAAACAGATAACACTGAACACAGAGAACAGTGAACACACAGAACAGTGAGCACAGAGAACAGTGAACACAGAGATAGTGAACACAGAAAACAGTGAACACAGAGAATAGTGAACACAGAGAACAGTGAACACAGAAAACAGTGAACACAGAAAACAGTGAACATAGAGAACACTGAAAACAGAGAACACAGAGAAGAGTGAACACAGACAACATTGAACACAGACAACACTGAACACAGAGATCTGGGAACACAGAAAACAGAGAACACAGGGAACACTGAACAAAGAGAACAGTGAACACAGACAATCGTGAACGCTGAGAACAGTGAACACAGAGAACAGTGAACACAGAGAACAGTGAACACAGAGAACGGAGAACACAGGGAGCACTAAACTGAGAGAAAAGTGAATAGAGAGAACAGTGAACCATGTGAACAGTGAATACAGAGAATAGTGAACACAGAGAACAGTGAACACAAAAAACAGTGAACACAGAGAATAGTGAACAAGAGAACAGTGGACACGGAGAACAGAGAAAACAGAAAAGAGTGAACACAGAGAATAGTGAACACAGAGAACAGTGAACACAGAAAGCAGTGAACACAGAAAACACTGAAAACAGAGAACACAGAACAAAGAGAACAGTGAACACACAGAAAAGTGAACACAGAGAACACTGAACACAGAGAAGATTGAACACAGAGAACAGTGAACACAGAGAACAGTGAACACAGAGAACGGAGAACACAGGGAGCACTGAACAGAGAAAACAGTGAAAAGAGAGAACAGTGAACCATGAGAACAGTGAATACAGAGAATAGTGAACACATTGAACAGTGAACACAAAAAACAGTGAACACAGAGAACACTGAAAACAGAGAACACTGAACACAGAGAACAGTGAACACAGAAAACAGTGAACACAGAGAATAGTGAACAAGAGAACAGAGAACACAGAAAACAGTGAACACTGAGAACAGTGACCCAGAGAACACTGAAAACAGAGAACAGTGAACACACAGAACATTGAACACAGTGTAAACACTGAGAACAGTGAACACAGAGAACAGTGAACACAGAGAAGAGTGAACACAGAAATCGGTGATCACAGAGAATAATGAACACAGAAAACAGTGAACACTGAAATCAGTGAACAGAGAACACTGAAAACAGATAACACTGAACACAGAGAACAGTGACCACAGAGAACAGTGAACACAGAGTAAATAAAAGGACGGTGAACACAGAGTGAACACTGAGTACAGAGAACACAGAGAAAGCGAACAGAGAGTGAACACTGAGACCAGTGAACACAGAGAACACTGTGCACAGAGAATACCCTGAGAAGAGTGAACACAGAGAATAGTGAACACAGAGAACAGTGAACACAGAAAGCAGTGAACACAGAGAACGGAGAACACAGGGAGCACTGAACAGAGAGAACAGTGAAAAGAGAGAACAGTGATAAGAGAGAACAATGAACCATGAGAATAGTGAATACAGAGAATAGTGAACACAGAGAACAGTGAACACAAAAAACAGTGATCACAGAGAACACTGAAAACAGAGAACACTGAACACAGAGAACAGTGAACACAGAAAACAGTGAACACAGACAATAGCGAACAAGAGAACAGTGAACACAGAAAAGAGTGAACACTGAGAACAGTGACCCAGAGAACACTGAAAACAGAGAACACTGAACACAGAGAATAGTGAACAAGAGAACAGTGAACACAGAAAACAGTGAACACTGACAACAGTGACCAGAGAACACTGAAAACAGAGTAAAAAAAGGACGGTGAACACAGAGTGAACACTGAGTACAGTGAACACAGAGAAAGTGAACAGAGAGTGAACACTGAGACCAGTGAACACAGAGAACACTATACACAGAGAAAACACTGAGAACAGTGAACACAGAGAACAGTGAACACAGAGAACAGTGAATACAGAAAACAGTGAACACAGAGAATAGTGAACACAGCGAACAGTGAACACAGAGAACAGTGAACAAAGAGAAGAGTGAACACAGAAATCGGTGATCACAGAGAATAGTGAACACAGAAAACAGTGAACACCGAAATCAGTGAACAGAGAACACTGAAAACAGATAACACTGAACACAGAGAACAGTGAACACACAGAACAGTGAGCACAGAGAACAGTGAACACAGAGATAGTGAACACAGAAAACAGTGAACACAGAGAATAGTGAACACAGAGAACAGTGAACACAGAAAACAGTGAACACAGAAAACAGTGAACATAGAGAACACTGAAAACAGAGAACACAGAGAAGAGTGAACAGAGACAACATTGAACACTGAACACAGAGACCTGGGAACACAGAGAACAGAGAACACAGGGAACACTGAACACAGAGAACAGTGAACACAGACAACAGTGAACGCTGAGAACAGTGAACACAGAGAACAGTGAACACAGAGAACAGTGAACACAGAGAACGGAGAACACAGGGAGCACTAAACTGAGAGAAAGGTGAATAGAGAGAACAGTGAACCATGAGAACAGTGAATACAGAGATTAGTGAACACAGAGAACAGTGAACACAAAAAACAGTGAACACAGAGAACAGTGAAAACAGAGAATAGTGAACACAGAGAAGAGTGAACACAGAAAACAGTGAACACAGAGAATAGTGAACAAGAGAAAAGTGAACACGGAGAACAGTGAATACAGAAAAGAGTGAACACAGAGAATAGTGAACACAGAGAACAGTGAACACAGAAAGCAGTGAACACAGAAAACACTGAAAACAGAGAACACAGAACACAGAGAACAGTGAACACACAGAAAAGTGAACACAGAGAATACTGAACACAGAGAACAGTGCACACAGAGAACAGAGAACACAGAGAACACTGAACACAGAGAACATTGAAAACAGAGAACAGTGAACACAGAGAACAGTGAACACAGAGAATGGAGAACACAGGGAGCACTGAACAGAGAGAACAGTGAAAAGAGAGAACAGTGAACCATGAGAACAGTGAATACAGAGAATAGTGAACACATTAAACAGTGAACACAAAAAATAGTGAACACAGAGAACACTGAAAACATAGAACACTGAACACAGAGAACAGTGAACACAGAAAACAGTGAACACAGAGAATAGCGAACAAGAGAACAGTGAACACAGAAAACAGTGAACACTGAGAACAGTGACCCAGAGAACACTGAAAACAGAGAACAGTGAACACAGAGAAAGTAACAGAGAGTGAACACTGAGACCAGTGAACACAGAGAATACTGTACACAGAGAAAACACTGAGAACAGTGAACACAGAGAACAGTGAACACAGAGAACAGTGAATACAGAAAACAGTGAACACAGAGAAAAGTGAACACAGAGAACAGTGAACACAGAGAACACTGAAAACAGAGAACACTGAACACAGAGAACAGTGAACTCAGGGAACAGTGAACACAGAGAACAGTGAACACAGAGAACAATGAAAACACAGTGAACAAAGAGAACGGTGAACACAGATTGAACACTGAGTACAGTGAACACAGAGAAAGTGAACATAGAGTGAACACTGAGAACAGTGAAAACAGACAACAATGAACACAGAGAATAGTGAACTCAGAGAACAGTGAACATGCAGAACAGTGAACACAGACAACAGTAATACAGAGAACAGAGAACACACGGAACAGTGAACACAGAGAACAGTGAACATAGACAACAGTGAAAAGGGAGAACAGTGAACACAGAGAACAGTGAATACAGAGAACACTGAAAACAGAGAACACTGAATACAGAGAACAGAGAACACAGAGAACAGTGAACTCAGAGAACACTGAACACAGATTGAACACAGAGTGAACACTGAGTACAGTGAACACAGAGAAAGTGAACACAAAGTGAACACTGAGAACAGTGAACACCGAGAACAGTGAACACAGAGAACACAGAACGCTCAGTGAACACAGAGAACGGCGAACACAGAGTCAACACTGATTACAGTGAACACAGAGAAAGTGAACACAGAGTGAACACAGAAAACAGTGAACACAGAGAACACTGAAAACAGACAACACTGAACACAGAGAACAGTGAACACAGAGAACAGTGAACACAGAGAACAGTGAACACAGAGAACACTGAACACAGAGAACAGTGAACACAGAAAACAGTGAACACCGAAATCAGTGAACAGAGAACACTGAAAACAGGTAACACTGAACACAGAGAACAGTGAACACACAGAACAGTGAGCACAGAGAACAGTGAACACAGAGATAGAGAACACAGAAAACAGTGAACACAGAGAATAGTGAACACAGAGAACAGTGAACACAGAAAACAGTGAACACTGAGATCAGTGACCAGAGAACACTGAAAACAGAGTAAAGAAAGGACGGTGAACACAGAGTGAACACTGAGGACAGAGAACACAGAGAAAGCGAACAGAGAGTGAACACTGAGACCAGTGAACACAGAAAACAGTGAACACAGAGAATAGCGAACAAGAGAACAGTGAACACAGAAAAGAGTGAACACTGAGAACAGTGACCCAGAGAACACTGAAAACAGAGAACACTGAACACAGAGAATAGTGAACAAGAGAACAGTGAACACCGAAAACAGTGAACACTGAGAACAGTGACCAGGGAACACTGAAAACAGAGTAAAAAAAGTACGGTGAACACAGAGTAAACACTGAGTACAGTGAACACAGAGAAAGTGAACAGAGAGTGAACACTGAGACCAGTGAACACAGAGAACACTGTACACAGAGTAAACACTGAGAACAGTGAACACAGAGAACAGTGAACACAGAGAACAGTGAATACAGAAAACAGTGAACACAGAGAATAGTGAACACAGCGAAGAGTGAACACAGAGATCAGTGAACACAGAGAACAGTGAACTCAGTGTAAACACTGAGAACAGTGAACACAGAGAAAAGTGAACACAGAAAACAGTGAACACCGAAATCAGTGAACAGAGAACACTGAAAACAGAAAACACTGAACACAGAGAACAGTGAACACAGTGAAAGTGAACACAAAGTGAACACTGAGAACAGTGAACACAGAGAACAGTGAACACAGTGTAAACACTGAGAACAGTGAACACAGAGAACAGTGAACACAGAGAAGAGTGAACACAGAAATCGGTGATCACAGAGAATAGTGAACACAGAAAACAGTGAACACCGAAATCAGTGAACAGAGAACACTGAAAACAGATAACACTGAACACAGAGAACAGTGAACACACAGAACAGTGAGCACAGAGAACAGTGAACACAGAGATAGTGAACACAGAAAACAGTGAACACAGAGAATAGTGAACACAGAGAACAGTGAACACAGAAAACAGTGAACACAGAAAACAGTGAACATAGAGAACACTGAAAACAGAGAACACAGAGAAGAGTGAACACAGACAA
The DNA here is from genome assembly GCF_037043375.1 of Chiloscyllium plagiosum. Classification (NCBI taxonomy): domain Eukaryota; kingdom Metazoa; phylum Chordata; class Chondrichthyes; order Orectolobiformes; family Hemiscylliidae; genus Chiloscyllium; species Chiloscyllium plagiosum. The sequence continues at coordinate 59,188,742 of NW_028270169.1, forward strand.
CATTGAACACAGACAACACTGAACACAGAGATCTGGGAACACAGAAAACAGAGAACACAGGGAACACTGAACAAAGAGAACAGTGAACACAGACAATCGTGAACGCTGAGAACAGTGAACACAGAGAACAGTGAACACAGAGAACAGTGAACACAGAGAACGGAGAACACAGGGAGCACTAAACTGAGAGAAAAGTGAATAGAGAGAACAGTGAACCATGTGAACAGTGAATACAGAGAATAGTGAACACAGAGAACAGTGAACACAAAAAACAGTGAACACAGAGAATAGTGAACAAGAGAACAGTGGACACGGAGAACAGAGAAAACAGAAAAGAGTGAACACAGAGAATAGTGAACACAGAGAACAGTGAACACAGAAAGCAGTGAACACAGAAAACACTGAAAACAGAGAACACAGAACAAAGAGAACAGTGAACACACAGAAAAGTGAACACAGAGAACACTGAACACAGAGAAGATTGAACACAGAGAACAGTGAACACAGAGAACAGTGAACACAGAGAACGGAGAACACAGGGAGCACTGAACAGAGAAAACAGTGAAAAGAGAGAACAGTGAACCATGAGAACAGTGAATACAGAGAATAGTGAACACATTGAACAGTGAACACAAAAAACAGTGAACACAGAGAACACTGAAAACAGAGAACACTGAACACAGAGAACAGTGAACACAGAAAACAGTGAACACAGAGAATAGTGAACAAGAGAACAGAGAACACAGAAAACAGTGAACACTGAGAACAGTGACCCAGAGAACACTGAAAACAGAGAACAGTGAACACACAGAACATTGAACACAGTGTAAACACTGAGAACAGTGAACACAGAGAACAGTGAACACAGAGAAGAGTGAACACAGAAATCGGTGATCACAGAGAATAATGAACACAGAAAACAGTGAACACTGAAATCAGTGAACAGAGAACACTGAAAACAGATAACACTGAACACAGAGAACAGTGACCACAGAGAACAGTGAACACAGAGTAAATAAAAGGACGGTGAACACAGAGTGAACACTGAGTACAGAGAACACAGAGAAAGCGAACAGAGAGTGAACACTGAGACCAGTGAACACAGAGAACACTGTGCACAGAGAATACCCTGAGAAGAGTGAACACAGAGAATAGTGAACACAGAGAACAGTGAACACAGAAAGCAGTGAACACAGAGAACGGAGAACACAGGGAGCACTGAACAGAGAGAACAGTGAAAAGAGAGAACAGTGATAAGAGAGAACAATGAACCATGAGAATAGTGAATACAGAGAATAGTGAACACAGAGAACAGTGAACACAAAAAACAGTGATCACAGAGAACACTGAAAACTGAGAACACTGAACACAGAGAACAGTGAACACAGAAAACAGTGAACACAGACAATAGCGAACAAGAGAACAGTGAACACAGAAAAGAGTGAACACTGAGAACAGTGACCCAGAGAACACTGAAAACAGAGAACACTGAACACAGAGAATAGTGAACAAGAGAACAGTGAACACAGAAAACAGTGAACACTGACAACAGTGACCAGAGAACACTGAAAACAGAGTAAAAAAAGGACGGTGAACACAGAGTGAACACTGAGTACAGTGAACACAGAGAAAGTGAACAGAGAGTGAACACTGAGACCAGTGAACACAGAGAACACTATACACAGAGAAAACACTGAGAACAGTGAACACAGAGAACAGTGAACACAGAGAACAGTGAATACAGAAAACAGTGAACACAGAGAATAGTGAACACAGCGAACAGTGAACACAGAGAACAGTGAACAAAGAGAAGAGTGAACACAGAAATCGGTGATCACAGAGAATAGTGAACACAGAAAACAGTGAACACCGAAATCAGTGAACAGAGAACACTGAAAACAGATAACACTGAACACAGAGAACAGTGAACACACAGAACAGTGAGCACAGAGAACAGTGAACACAGAGATAGTGAACACAGAAAACAGTGAACACAGAGAATAGTGAACACAGAGAACAGTGAACACAGAAAACAGTGAACACAGAAAACAGTGAACATAGAGAACACTGAAAACAGAGAACACAGAGAAGAGTGAACAGAGACAACATTGAACACAGACAACACTGAACACAGAGACCTGGGAACACAGAGAACAGAGAACACAGGGAACACTGAACACAGAGAACAGTGAACACAGACAACAGTGAACGCTGAGAACAGTGAACACAGAGAACAGTGAACACAGAGAACAGTGAACACAGAGAACGGAGAACACAGGGAGCACTAAACTGAGAGAAAGGTGAATAGAGAGAACAGTGAACCATGAGAACAGTGAATACAGAGATTAGTGAACACAGAGAACAGTGAACACAAAAAACAGTGAACACAGAGAACAGTGAAAACAGAGAATAGTGAACACAGAGAAGAGTGAACACAGAAAACAGTGAACACAGAGAATAGTGAACAAGAGAAAAGTGAACACGGAGAACAGTGAATACAGAAAAGAGTGAACACAGAGAATAGTGAACACAGAGAACAGTGAACACAGAAAGCAGTGAACACAGAAAACACTGAAAACAGAGAACACAGAACACAGAGAACAGTGAACACACAGAAAAGTGAACACAGAGAATACTGAACACAGAGAACAGTGCACACAGAGAACAGAGAACACAGAGAACACTGAACACAGAGAACATTGAAAACAGAGAACAGTGAACACAGAGAACAGTGAACACAGAGAATGGAGAACACAGGGAGCACTGAACAGAGAGAACAGTGAAAAGAGAGAACAGTGAACCATGAGAACAGTGAATACAGAGAATAGTGAACACATTAAACAGTGAACACAAAAAATAGTGAACACAGAGAACACTGAAAACATAGAACACTGAACACAGAGAACAGTGAACACAGAAAACAGTGAACACAGAGAATAGTGAACAAGAGAACAGTGAACACAGAAAACAGTGAACACTGAGAACAGTGACCCAGAGAACACTGAAAACAGAGAACAGTGAACACAGAGAAAGTAACAGAGAGTGAACACTGAGACCAGTGAACACAGAGAATACTGTACACAGAGAAAACACTGAGAACAGTGAACACAGAGAACAGTGAACACAGAGAACAGTGAATACAGAAAACAGTGAACACAGAGAATAGTGAACACAGAGAACAGTGAACACAGAGAACACTGAACACAGATTGAACACAGAGTGATCACTGAGTACAGTGAACACAGACAACACTGAACACAGAAAACAGTGAACACGCAGAACAGTAAACACGCAGAACAGTGAACACAGAGAACAGTGAACACAGACAACAGTAACACAGAGAACAGTGAACACTGGGAACAGTGAACACAGGAAACAGTGAACACAGACTGAAAACAGAGAAACAGAACACAGAGAACAGTGAACACAGAAAACAGTGAACACAGACAATAGCGAACAAGAGAACAGTGAACACAGAAAAGAGTGAACACTGAGAACAGTGACCCAGAGAACACTGAAAACAGAGAACACTGAACACAGAGAATAGTGAACAAGAGAACAGTGAACACAGAAAACAGTGAACACTGACAACAGTGACCAGAGAACACTGAAAACAGAGTAAAAAAAGGACGGTGAACACAGAGTGAACACTGAGTACAGTGAACACAGAGAAAGTGAACAGAGAGTGAACACTGAGACCAGTGAACACAGAGAACACTATACACAGAGAAAACACTGAGAACAGTGAACACAGAGAACAGTGAACACAGAGAACAGTGAATACAGAAAACAGTGAACACAGAGAATAGTGAACACAGCGAACAGTGAACACAGAGAACAGTGAACAAAGAGAAGAGTGAACACAGAAATCGGTGATCACAGAGAATAGTGAACACAGAAAACAGTGAACACCGAAATCAGTGAACAGAGAACACTGAAAACAGATAACACTGAACACAGAGAACAGTGAACACACAGAACAGTGAGCACAGAGAACAGTGAACACAGAGATAGTGAACACAGAAAACAGTGAACACAGAGAATAGTGAACACAGAGAACAGTGAACACAGAAAACAGTGAACACAGAAAACAGTGAACATAGAGAACACTGAAAACAGAGAACACAGAGAAGAGTGAACAGAGACAACATTGAACACTGAACACAGAGACCTGGGAACACAGAGAACAGAGAACACAGGGAACACTGAACACAGAGAACAGTGAACACAGACAACAGTGAACGCTGAGAACAGTGAACACAGAGAACAGTGAACACAGAGAACAGTGAACACAGAGAACGGAGAACACAGGGAGCACTAAACTGAGAGAAAGGTGAATAGAGAGAACAGTGAACCATGAGAACAGTGAATACAGAGATTAGTGAACACAGAGAACAGTGAACACAAAAAACAGTGAACACAGAGAACAGTGAAAACAGAGAATAGTGAACACAGAGAAGAGTGAACACAGAAAACAGTGAACACAGAGAATAGTGAACAAGAGAAAAGTGAACACGGAGAACAGTGAATACAGAAAAGAGTGAACACAGAGAATAGTGAACACAGAGAACAGTGAACACAGAAAGCAGTGAACACAGAAAACACTGAAAACAGAGAACACAGAACACAGAGAACAGTGAACACACAGAAAAGTGAACACAGAGAATACTGAACACAGAGAACAGTGCACACAGAGAACAGAGAACACAGAGAACACTGAACACAGAGAACATTGAAAACAGAGAACAGTGAACACAGAGAACAGTGAACACAGAGAATGGAGAACACAGGGAGCACTGAACAGAGAGAACAGTGAAAAGAGAGAACAGTGAACCATGAGAACAGTGAATACAGAGAATAGTGAACACATTAAACAGTGAACACAAAAAATAGTGAACACAGAGAACACTGAAAACATAGAACACTGAACACAGAGAACAGTGAACACAGAAAACAGTGAACACAGAGAATAGCGAACAAGAGAACAGTGAACACAGAAAACAGTGAACACTGAGAACAGTGACCCAGAGAACACTGAAAACAGAGAACAGTGAACACAGAGAAAGTAACAGAGAGTGAACACTGAGACCAGTGAACACAGAGAATACTGTACACAGAGAAAACACTGAGAACAGTGAACACAGAGAACAGTGAACACAGAGAACAGTGAATACAGAAAACAGTGAACACAGAGAAAAGTGAACACAGAGAACAGTGAACACAGAGAACACTGAAAACAGAGAACACTGAACACAGAGAACAGTGAACTCAGGGAACAGTGAACACAGAGAACAGTGAACACAGAGAACAATGAAAACACAGTGAACAAAGAGAACGGTGAACACAGATTGAACACTGAGTACAGTGAACACAGAGAAAGTGAACATAGAGTGAACACTGAGAACAGTGAAAACAGACAACAATGAACACAGAGAATAGTGAACTCAGAGAACAGTGAACATGCAGAACAGTGAACACAGACAACAGTAATACAGAGAACAGAGAACACACGGAACAGTGAACACAGAGAACAGTGAACATAGACAACAGTGAAAAGGGAGAACAGTGAACACAGAGAACAGTGAATACAGAGAACACTGAAAACAGAGAACACTGAATACAGAGAACAGAGAACACAGAGAACAGTGAACTCAGAGAACACTGAACACAGATTGAACACAGAGTGAACACTGAGTACAGTGAACACAGAGAAAGTGAACACAAAGTGAACACTGAGAACAGTGAACACCGAGAACAGTGAACACAGAGAACACAGAACGCTCAGTGAACACAGAGAACGGCGAACACAGAGTCAACACTGATTACAGTGAACACAGAGAAAGTGAACACAGAGTGAACACAGAAAACAGTGAACACAGAGAACACTGAAAACAGACAACACTGAACACAGAGAACAGTGAACACAGAGAACAGTGAACACAGAGAACAGTGAACACAGAGAACACTGAACACAGAGAACAGTGAACACAGAAAACAGTGAACACCGAAATCAGTGAACAGAGAACACTGAAAACAGATAACACTGAACACAGAGAACAGTGAACACACAGAACAGTGAGCACAGAGAACAGTGAACACAGAGATAGAGAACACAGAAAACAGTGAACACAGAGAATAGTGAACACAGAGAACAGTGAACACAGAAAACAGTGAACACTGAGATCAGTGACCAGAGAACACTGAAAACAGAGTAAAGAAAGGACGGTGAACACAGAGTGAACACTGAGGACAGAGAACACAGAGAAAGCGAACAGAGAGTGAACACTGAGACCAGTGAACACAGAAAACAGTGAACACAGAGAATAGCGAACAAGAGAACAGTGAACACAGAAAAGAGTGAACACTGAGAACAGTGACCCAGAGAACACTGAAAACAGAGAACACTGAACACAGAGAATAGTGAACAAGAGAACAGTGAACACCGAAAACAGTGAACACTGAGAACAGTGACCAGGGAACACTGAAAACAGAGTAAAAAAAGTACGGTGAACACAGAGTAAACACTGAGTACAGTGAACACAGAGAAAGTGAACAGAGAGTGAACACTGAGACCAGTGAACACAGAGAACACTGTACACAGAGTAAACACTGAGAACAGTGAACACAGAGAACAGTGAACACAGAGAACAGTGAATACAGAAAACAGTGAACACAGAGAATAGTGAACACAGCGAAGAGTGAACACAGAGATCAGTGAACACAGAGAACAGTGAACTCAGTGTAAACACTGAGAACAGTGAACACAGAGAAAAGTGAACACAGAAAACAGTGAACACCGAAATCAGTGAACAGAGAACACTGAAAACAGAAAACACTGAACACAGAGAACAGTGAACACAGTGAAAGTGAACACAAAGTGAACACTGAGAACAGTGAACACAGAGAACAGTGAACACAGTGTAAACACTGAGAACAGTGAACACAGAGAACAGTGAACACAGAGAAGAGTGAACACAGAAATCGGTGATCACAGAGAATAGTGAACACAGAAAACAGTGAACACCGAAATCAGTGAACAGAGAACACTGAAAACAGATAACACTGAACACAGAGAACAGTGAACACACAGAACAGTGAGCACAGAGAACAGTGAACACAGAGATAGTGAACACAGAAAACAGTGAACACAGAGAATAGTGAACACAGAGAACAGTGAACACAGAAAACAGTGAACACAGAAAACAGTGAACATAGAGAACACTGAAAACAGAGAACACAGAGAAGAGTGAACACAGACAACATTGAACACAGACAACACTGAACACAGAGATCTGGGAACACAGAAAACAGAGAACACAGGGAACACTGAACAAAGAGAACAGTGAACACAGACAATCGTGAACGCTGAGAACAGTGAACACAGAGAACAGTGAACACAGAGAACAGTGAACACAGAGAACGGAGAACACAGGGAGCACTAAACTGAGAGAAAAGTGAATAGAGAGAACAGTGAACCATGAGAACAGTGAATACAGAGAATAGTGAACACATTGAACAGTGAACACAAAAAACAGTGAACACAGAGAACACTGAAAACAGAGAACACTGAACACAGAGAACAGTGAACACAGAAAACAGTGAACACAGAGAATAGTGAACAAGAGAACAGAGAACACCGAAAACAGTGAACACTGAGAACAGTGACCCAGAGAACACTGAAAACAGAGAACAGTGAACACACAGAACATTGAACACAGTGTAAACACTGAGAACAGTGAACACAGAGAACAGTGAACACAGAGAAGAGTGAACACAGAAATCGGTGATCACAGAGAATAATGAACACAGAAAACAGTGAACACTGAAATCAGTGAACAGAGAACACTGAAAACAGATAACACTGAACACAGAGAACAGTGACCACAGAGAACAGTGAACACAGAGTAAATAAAAGGACGGTGAACACAGAGTGAACACTGAGTACAGAGAACACAGAGAAAGCGAACAGAGAGTGAACACTGAGACCAGTGAACACAGAGAACACTGTGCACAGAGAATACCCTGAGAAGAGTGAACACAGAGAATAGTGAACACAGAGAACAGTGAACACAGAAAGCAGTGAACACAGAGAACGGAGAACACAGGGAGCACTGAACAGAGAGAACAGTGAAAAGAGAGAACAGTGATAAGAGAGAACAATGAACCATGAGAATAGTGAATACAGAGAATAGTGAACACAGAGAACAGTGAACACAAAAAACAGTGATCACAGAGAACACTGAAAACAGAGAACACTGAACACAGAGAACAGTGAACACAGAAAACAGTGAACACAGACAATAGCGAACAAGAGAACAGTGAACACAGAAAAGAGTGAACACTGAGAACAGTGACCCAGAGAACACTGAAAACAGAGAACACTGAACACAGAGAATAGTGAACAAGAGAACAGTGAACACAGAAAACAGTGAACACTGACAACAGTGACCAGAGAACACTGAAAACAGAGTAAAAAAAGGACGGTGAACACAGAGTGAACACTGAGTACAGTGAACACAGAGAAAGTGAACAGAGAGTGAACACTGAGACCAGTGAACACAGAGAACACTATACACAGAGAAAACACTGAGAACAGTGAACACAGAGAACAGTGAACACAGAGAACAGTGAATACAGAAAACAGTGAACACAGAGAATAGTGAACACAGCGAACAGTGAACACAGAGAACAGTGAACAAAGAGAAGAGTGAACACAGAAATCGGTGATCACAGAGAATAGTGAACACAGAAAACAGTGAACACCGAAATCAGTGAACAGAGAACACTGAAAACAGATAACACTGAACACAGAGAACAGTGAACACACAGAACAGTGAGCACAGAGAACAGTGAACACAGAGATAGTGAACACAGAAAACAGTGAACACAGAGAATAGTGAACACAGAGAACAGTGAACACAGAAAACAGTGAACACAGAAAACAGTGAACATAGAGAACACTGAAAACAGAGAACACAGAGAAGAGTGAACAGAGACAACATTGAACACAGACAACACTGAACACAGAGACCTGGGAACACAGAGAACAGAGAACACAGGGAACACTGAACACAGAGAACAGTGAACACAGACAACAGTGAACGCTGAGAACAGTGAACACAGAGAACAGTGAACACAGAGAACAGTGAACACAGAGAACGGAGAACACAGGGAGCACTAAACTGAGAGAAAGGTGAATAGAGAGAACAGTGAACCATGAGAACAGTGAATACAGAGATTAGTGAACACAGAGAACAGTGAACACAAAAAACAGTGAACACAGAGAACAGTGAAAACAGAGAATAGTGAACACAGAGAAGAGTGAACACAGAAAACAGTGAACACAGAGAATAGTGAACAAGAGAAAAGTGAACACGGAGAACAGTGAATACAGAAAAGAGTGAACACAGAGAATAGTGAACACAGAGAACAGTGAACACAGAAAGCAGTGAACACAGAAAACACTGAAAACAGAGAACACAGAACACAGAGAACAGTGAACACACAGAAAAGTGAACACAGAGAATACTGAACACAGAGAACAGTGCACACAGAGAACAGAGAACACAGAGAACACTGAACACAGAGAACATTGAAAACAGAGAACAGTGAACACAGAGAACAGTGAACACAGAGAATGGAGAACACAGGGAGCACTGAACAGAGAGAACAGTGAAAAGAGAGAACAGTGAACCATGAGAACAGTGAATACAGAGAATAGTGAACACATTAAACAGTGAACACAAAAAATAGTGAACACAGAGAACACTGAAAACATAGAACACTGAACACAGAGAACAGTGAACACAGAAAACAGTGAACACAGAGAATAGTGAACAAGAGAACAGTGAACACAGAAAACAGTGAACACTGAGAACAGTGACCCAGAGAACACTGAAAACAGAGAACAGTGAACACAGAGAAAGTAACAGAGAGTGAACACTGAGACCAGTGAACACAGAGAATACTGTACACAGAGAAAACACTGAGAACAGTGAACACAGAGAACAGTGAACACAGAGAACAGTGAATACAGAAAACAGTGAACACAGAGAATAGTGAACACAGAGAACAGTGAACACAGAGAACACTGAAAACAGAGAACACTGAACACAGAGAACAGTGAACTCAGGGAACAGTGAACACAGAGAACAGTGAACACAGAGAACAATGAAAACACAGTGAACAAAGAGAACGGTGAACACAGATTGAACACTGAGTACAGTGAACACAGAGAAAGTGAACATAGAGTGAACACTGAGAACAGTGAAAACAGACAACAATGAACACAGAGAATAGTGAACTCAGAGAACAGTGAACATGCAGAACAGTGAACACAGACAACAGTAATACAGAGAACAGAGAACACACGGAACAGTGAACACAGAGAACAGTGAACATAGACAACAGTGAAAAGGGAGAACAGTGAACACAGAGAACAGTGAATACAGAGAACACTGAAAACAGAGAACACTGAATACAGAGAACAGAGAACACAGAGAACAGTGAACTCAGAGAACACTGAACACAGATTGAACACAGAGTGAACACTGAGTACAGTGAACACAGAGAAAGTGAACACAAAGTGAACACTGAGAACAGTGAACACCGAGAACAGTGAACACAGAGAACACAGAACGCTCAGTGAACACAGAGAACGGCGAACACAGAGTCAACACTGATTACAGTGAACACAGAGAAAGTGAACACAGAGTGAACACAGAAAACAGTGAACACAGAGAACACTGAAAACAGACAACACTGAACACAGAGAACAGTGAACACAGAGAACAGTGAACTCAGAGAACACTGAAAACAGAGAACACTGACACAGAGAAAAGTGAACACAGAGAACATTCAAATCAGAGAACACTGAACAGAGAGTGAACACAAAGTGAACACTGAGTACAGTGAACACAGAGAAAGTGAACACAAAGTGAACACTGAGAACAGTGAACACAGAGAACAGTGAACACAGACAACAGTAACACAGAGAACAGAGAACACAGGGAACAGTGAACACAGAGAACAGTGAACACACAGAACAGTGAGCACAGAGAACAGTGAACACAGAGATAGTGAACACAGAAAACAGTGAACACAGAGAATAGTGAACACAGAGAACAGTGAACACAGAAAACAGTGAACACAGAAAACAGTGAACATAGAGAACACTGAAAACAGAGAACACAGAGAAGAGTGAACAGAGACAACATTGAACACAGACAACACTGAACACAGAGACCTGGGAACACAGAGAACAGAGAACACAGGGAACACTGAACACAGAGAACAGTGAACACAGACAACAGTGAACGCTGAGAACAGTGAACACAGAGAACAGTGAACACAGAGAACAGTGAACACAGAGAACGGAGAACACAGGGAGCACTAAACTGAGAGAAAGGTGAATAGAGAGAACAGTGAACCATGAGAACAGTGAATACAGAGATTAGTGAACACAGAGAACAGTGAACACAAAAAACAGTGAACACAGAGAACAGTGAAAACAGAGAATAGTGAACACAGAGAAGAGTGAACACAGAAAACAGTGAACACAGAGAATAGTGAACAAGAGAAAAGTGAACACGGAGAACAGTGAATACAGAAAAGAGTGAACACAGAGAATAGTGAACACAGAGAACAGTGAACACAGAAAGCAGTGAACACAGAAAACAGTGAAAACAGAGAACACAGAACACAGAGAACAGTGAACACACAGAAAAGTGAACACAGAGAATACTGAACACAGAGAACAGTGCACACAGAGAACAGAGAACACAGAGAACACTGAACACAGAGAACATTGAAAACAGAGAACAGTGAACACAGAGAACAGTGAACACAGAGAATGGAGAACACAGGGAGCACTGAACAGAGAGAACAGTGAAAAGAGAGAACAGTGAACCATGAGAACAGTGAATACAGAGAATAGTGAACACATTAAACAGTGAACACAAAAAATAGTGAACACAGAGAACACTGAAAACATAGAACACTGAACACAGAGAACAGTGAACACAGAAAACAGTGAACACAGAGAATAGTGAACAAGAGAACAGTGAACACAGAAAACAGTGAACACTGAGAACATTGACCCAGAGAACACTGAAAACAGAGAACAGTGAACACAGAGAAAGTAACAGAGAGTGAACACTGAGACCAGTGAACACAGAGAATACTGTACACAGAGAAAACACTGAGAACAGTGAACACAGAGAACAGTGAACACAGAGAACAGTGAATACAGAAAACAGTGAACACAGAGAATAGTGAACACAGAGAACAGTGAACACAGAGAACACTGAAAACAGAGAACACTGAACACAGAGAACAGTGAACTCAGGGAACAGTGAACACAGAGAACAGTGAACACAGAGAACAATGAAAACACAGTGAACAAAGAGAACGGTGAACACAGATTGAACACTGAGTACAGTGAACACAGAGAAAGTGAACATAGAGTGAACACTGAGAACAGTGAAAACAGACAACAATGAACACAGAGAATAGTGAACTCAGAGAACAGTGAACATGCAGAACAGTGAACACAGACAACAGTAATACAGAGAACAGAGAACACACGGAACAGTGAACACAGAGAACAGTGAACATAGACAACAGTGAAAAGGGAGAACAGTGAACACAGAGAACAGTGAATACAGAGAACACTGAAAACAGAGAACACTGAATACAGAGAACAGAGAACACAGAGAACAGTGAACTCAGAGAACACTGAACACAGATTGAACACAGAGTGAACACTGAGTACAGTGAACACAGAGAAAGTGAACACAAAGTGAACACTGAGAACAGTGAACACCGAGAACAGTGAACACAGAGAACAGTGAACTCAGGGAACAGTGAACACAGAGAACAGTGAACACAGAGAACAATGAAAACACAGTGAACAAAGAGAACGGTGAACACAGATTGAACACTGAGTACAGTGAACACAGAGAAAGTGAACATAGAGTGAACACTGAGAACAGTGAAAACAGACAACAATGAACACAGAGAATAGTGAACTCAGAGAACAGTGAACATGCAGAACAGTGAACACAGACAACAGTAATACAGAGAACAGAGAACACACGGAACAGTGAACACAGAGAACAGTGAACATAGACAACAGTGAAAAGGGAGAACAGTGAACACAGAGAACAGTGAATACAGAGAACACTGAAAACAGAGAACACTGAATACAGAGAACAGAGAACACAGAGAACAGTGAACTCAGAGAACACTGAACACAGATTGAACACAGAGTGAACACTGAGTACAGTGAACACAGAGAAAGTGAACACAAAGTGAACACTGAGAACAGTGAACACCGAGAACAGTGAACACAGAGAACACAGAACGCTCAGTGAACACAGAGAACGGCGAACACAGAGTCAACACTGATTACAGTGAACACAGAGAAAGTGAACACAGAGTGAACACAGAAAACAGTGAACACAGAGAACACTGAAAACAGACAACACTGAACACAGAGAACAGTGAACACAGAGAACAGTGAACTCAGAGAACACTGAAAACAGAGAACACTGACACAGAGAAAAGTGAACACAGAGAACATTCAACTCAGAGAACACTGAACAGAGAGTGAACACAAAGTGAACACTGAGTACAGTGAACACAGAGAAAGTGAACACAAAGTGAACACTGAGAACAGTGAACACAGAGAACAGTGAACACAGACAACAGTAACACAGAGAACAGAGAACACAGGGAACAGTGAACACAGAGAACAGTGAACACACAGAACAGTGAGCACAGAGAACAGTGAACACAGAGATAGTGAACACAGAAAACAGTGAACACAGAGAATAGTGAACACAGAGAACAGTGAACACAGAAAACAGTGAACACAGAAAACAGTGAACATAGAGAACACTGAAAACAGAGAACACAGAGAAGAGTGAACAGAGACAACATTGAACACAGACAACACTGAACACAGAGACCTGGGAACACAGAGAACAGAGAACACAGGGAACACTGAACACAGAGAACAGTGAACACAGACAACAGTGAACGCTGAGAACAGTGAACACAGAGAACAGTGAACACAGAGAACAGTGAACACAGAGAACGGAGAACACAGGGAGCACTAAACTGAGAGAAAGGTGAATAGAGAGAACAGTGAACCATGAGAACAGTGAATACAGAGATTAGTGAACACAGAGAACAGTGAACACAAAAAACAGTGAACACAGAGAACAGTGAAAACAGAGAATAGTGAACACAGAGAAGAGTGAACACAGAAAACAGTGAACACAGAGAATAGTGAACAAGAGAAAAGTGAACACGGACAACAGTGAATACAGAAAAGAGTGAACACAGAGAATAGTGAACACAGAGAACAGTGAACACAGAAAGCAGTGAACACAGAAAACAGTGAAAACAGAGAACACAGAACACAGAGAACAGTGAACACACAGAAAAGTGAACACAGAGAATACTGAACACAGAGAACAGTGCACACAGAGAACAGAGAACACAGAGAACACTGAACACAGAGAACATTGAAAACAGAGAACAGTGAACACAGAGAACAGTGAACACAGAGAATGGAGAACACAGGGAGCACTGAACAGAGAGAACAGTGAAAAGAGAGAACAGTGAACCATGAGAACAGTGAATACAGAGAATAGTGAACACATTAAACAGTGAACACAAAAAATAGTGAACACAGAGAACACTGAAAACATAGAACACTGAACACAGAGAACAGTGAACACAGAAAACAGTGAACACAGAGAATAGTGAACAAGAGAACAGTGAACACAGAAAACAGTGAACACTGAGAACAGTGACCCAGAGAACACTGAAAACAGAGAACAGTGAACACAGAGAAAGTAACAGAGAGTGAACACTGAGACCAGTGAACACAGAGAATACTGTACACAGAGAAAACACTGAGAACAGTGAACACAGAGAACAGTGAACACAGAGAACAGTGAATACAGAAAACAGTGAACACAGAGAATAGTGAACACAGAGAACAGTGAACACAGAGAACACTGAAAACAGAGAACACTGAACACAGAGAACAGTGAACTCAGGGAACAGTGAACACAGAGAACAGTGAACACAGAGAACAATGAAAACACAGTGAACAAAGAGAACGGTGAACACAGATTGAACACTGAGTACAGTGAACACAGAGAAAGTGAACATAGAGTGAACACTGAGAACAGTGAAAACAGACAACAATGAACACAGAGAATAGTGAACTCAGAGAACAGTGAACATGCAGAACAGTGAACACAGACAACAGTAATACAGAGAACAGAGAACACACGGAACAGTGAACACAGAGAACAGTGAACATAGACAACAGTGAAAAGGGAGAACAGTGAACACAGAGAACAGTGAATACAGAGAACACTGAAAACAGAGAACACAGAATACAGAGAACAGAGAACACAGAGAACAGTGAACTCAGAGAACACTGAACACAGATTGAACGCAGAGTGAACACTGAGTACAGTGAACACAGAGAAAGTGAACACAAAGTGAACACTGAGAACAGTGAACACCGAGAACAGTGAACACAGAGAACACAGAACGCTCAGTGAACACAGAGAAAGTGAACAGAGAGTCAACACTGATTACAGTGAACACAGAGAAAGTGAACACAGAGTGAACACAGAAAACAGTGAACACAGAGAACACTGAAAACAGACAACACTGAACACAGAGAACAGTGAACACAGAGAACAGTGAACTCAGAGAACACAGAAAACAGAGAACACTGACACAGAGAAAAGTGAACACAGAGAACATTCAACTCAGAGAACACTGAACAGAGAGTGAACACAAAGTGAACACTGAGTACAGTGAACACAGAGAAAGTGAACACAAAGTGAACACTGAGAACAGTGAACACAGAGAACAGTGAACACAGACAACAGTAACACAGAGAACAGAGAACACAGGGAACAGTGAACACAGAGAACAGTGAACACAGAAAGCAGTGAAAAGAGAGAACAGTGAACACAGAGAACAGTGAGCACAGAGAACACTGAAAACAGAGAACACTGAATACAGAAAACAGTGAACACAGAGAACAGTGATCTCAGAGGACACTGAACACAAAGTGAACACTGAGAACAGTGAACACCGAGAACAGTGAGCACAGAGAACACAGAACACAGAGTGAACAAAGAGAACGGTGAACACAGAGTCAACACTGATTACAGTGAACACAGAGAACACTGAAAACAGACAACACTGAAACTAGAGAACACTGAACACAGAGAACAGTGAACACAGAAAACAGTGAACACAGAGAACACTGAAAACAGAGAACACTGAACAAAGAGAAAAGTGAACACAGAGAACAGTGAACTCAGAGAACACTGAACACAGAGTGAACACAAAAAGAACACTGAGTACAGTGAACACAGTGAAAGTGAACACAAAGTGAACACTGAGAACAGTGAACACAGAGAACAGTGAACACAGTGTAAACACAGAAAACAGTGAACACAGAGAACAGTGAACACAGAGACGAGTGAACACAGAAATCGGTGATCACAGAGAATAGTGAACACAGAAAACAGTGAACACCGAAATCAGTGAACAGAGAACACTGAAAACAGATAACACTGAACACAGAGAACAGTGAACACAGAGAACAGTGACCACAGAGAACAGTGAACACAGAGTAAATAAAAGGACGATGAACACAGAGTGAACACTGAGTACAGAGGACACAGAGAAAGCGAACAGAGAGTGAACACTGAGACCAGTGAACACAGAGAACACTGTGCACAGAGAAAACACTGAGAAGAGTGAACACAGAGAATAGTGAACACAGAGAACAGTGAACACAGAAAGCAGTGAACACAGAGAAAGGAGAACACAGGGAGCACTGAACAGAGAGAACAGTGAAAAGAGAGAACAGTGAAAAGAGAGAACAGTGAACCATGAGAATAGTGAATACAGAGAATAGTGAACACAGAGAACAGTGAACACAAAAAACAGTGAACACAGAGAACACTGAAAACAGAGAACACTGAACACAGAGAACAGTGAACACAGAAAACAGTGAACACAGAGAATAGCGAACAAGAGGACAGTGAACACAGAAAAGAGTGAACACTAAGAACAGTGACCCAGAGAACACTGAAAACAGAGAACACTGAACACAGAGAATAGTGAACAAGAGAACAGTGAACACAGAAAACAGTGAACACTGAGATCAGTGACCAGAGAACACTGAAAACAGAGTAAAGAAAGGACGGTGAACACAGAGTGAACACTGAGTACAGTGAACACAGAGAAAGTGAACAGAGAGTGAACACTGAGACCAGTGAACACAGAAAACACTGTACACAGAGAACAGTGAATACAGAAAACAGTGAACACAGAGAATAGTGAACACAGCGAACAGTGAGCACAGAGAACAGTGAACACAGAGAACAGTGAACTCAGTGTAAACACTGAGAACAGTGAACACAGAGAACAGTGAACACAGAGAAGAGTGAACACAGAAATCGGTTATCACAGAGAATAGTGAACACAGAAAACAGTGAACACCGAAATCAGTGAACAGAGAACACTGAAAACAGATAACACTGAACACAGAGAACAGTGAACACAGAGAACAGTGAGCACAGAGAACAGTGAACACAGAGATAGTGAACACAGAAAACAGTGAACACAGAGAATAGTGAACACAGAGAACAGTGAACACTGAAAACAGTGAACACAGAAAACAGTGAACATGGAGAACACTGAAAACATAGACCACAGAGAAGAGTAAACACAGAGAACATTGAACACAGACAACACTGAACACAGAGATCTGGGAACACTGAGAACAGAGAACACAGGGAACACTGAACACAGAGAACAGTGAGCACAGACAACAGTGAACGCTGAGAACAGTGAACACAGAGAACAGTGAACACAGAGAACAGTGAACACAGAGAACGGAGAACACAGGGAGCACTAAACTGAGAGAAAAGTGAATAGAGAGAACAGTGAACCATGAGAACAATGAATACAGAGAATAGTGAACACAGAGAACAGTGAACACAAAAAACAGTGAACACAGAGAACACTGAAAACAGAGAACACTGAACACAGAGAAGAGTGAACACACAAAACAGTGAACACAGAGAATAGTGAACAAGAGAACAGTGAACACAGAGAACAGTGAATACAGAAAAGAGTGAACACAGAGAATAGTGAACACAGAGAACAGTGAACACAGAAAGCAGTGAACACAGAAAACACTGAAAACAGATAACACAGAACACAGAGAACAGTGAACACACAGAAAAATGAACACAGAGAATACTGAACACAGAGAACAGTGCACACAGAGAACAGAGAACACAGAGAACACTGAACACAGAGAACACTGAACACAGAGAAGAGTGAACACAGAAAACAGTGAACACAGAGAATAGTGAACAAGAGAACAGTGAACACAGAAAGCAGTGAACACAGAAAACACTGAAAACAGAGAACACAGAACACATAGCACAGTGAACACAGAGAATACTGATCACAGAGAACAGTGCACACAGAGAACAGTGCACACAGAAAACAGAGAACACAGAGAACACTGAACACAGAGAACATTGAACACAGAGAACAGTGAACACAGAGAACAGTAAACACAGAGAACGAAGAACACAGGGAGCACTGAACAGAGAAAACAGTGAAAAGAGAGAACAGTGAACCATGAGAACAGTGAATACAGAAAACAGTGAACACTGAGAACAGTGACCCAGAGAACACTGAAAACAGAGAACAGTGAACACAGAGAAAGTAACAGAGAGTGAACACTGAGACCAGTGAACACAGAGAATACTGTACACAGAGAAAACACTGAGAACAGTGAACACAGAGAACAGTGAACACAGAGAACAGTGAATACAGAAAACAGTGAACACAGAGAATAGTGAAAACAGAGAACAGTGAACACAGAAAGCAGTGAACACAGAAAACACTGAAAACAGAGAACACAGAACACAGAGAACAGTGAACACACAGAAAAGTGAACACAGAGAATACTGAACACAGAGAACAGTGAACACAGAGAACACAGCGAACACTGAAAACAGAGAACACTGAACACAGAGAACAGTGAACACAAAGAACAGTGGACTCAGAGAACACTGAACACAGAGCACAGCGAACAAAGAGAACAGTGAACACAGACAACACTGAACAAAGAGAACAATGAACACAGAAAACAGTGAACACAGAAAAAATGTGAACACAGAGAACACTGAAAACAGAGAACACTGAACACAGAGAACAGTGAACTCAGAGAACACTGAACACAAAAAATAGTGAACCCAAAGGACACTGAAAACAGAGAACACTGAACACAGAGAAAAGTGAACTCAGAGAACTGAACACAGAGTGAACACAAAGTGAACACTGAGTACAGTGAACACAGAGAAAGTGAACACAAAGTGAACACAGAGAACAGTGAATACAGAGAACACTGAAAACAGAGAACACTGAACACAGAGAACAGTGAACTCAGGGAACAGTGAACACAGAGAACACTGTACACAGAGAACAGTGAATACAGAAAACAGTGAACACAGAGAATAGTGAACACAGCGAACAGTGAACACAGAGAACAGTGAACACAGAGAACAGTGAACTCAGTGTAAACACTGAGAACAGTGAACACAGAGAACAGTGAACACAGAGAAGAGTGAACACAGAGAACACTGTACACAGAGAACAGTGAATACAGAAAACAGTGAACACAGAGAATAGTGAACACAGCGAACAGTGAACACAGAGAACAGTGAACACAGAGAACAGTGAACTCAGTGTAAACACTGAGAACAGTGAACACAGAGAACAGTGAACACAGAGAAGAGTGAACACAGAAATCGGTGATCACAGAGAATAGTGAACACAGAATACAGTGAACACCGAAATCAGTGAACAGAGAACACTGAAAACAGATAACACTGAACACAGAGAACAGTGAACACAGAGAACAGTGAGCACAGAGAACAGTGAACACAGAGATAGTGAATACAGAAAACAGTGAACACAGAGAATAGTGAACACAGAGAACAGTGAACACAGAAAACAGTGAACACAGAAAACAGTGAACATGGAGAACACTGAAAACATAGAACACAGATAAGAGCAAACACAGAGAACATTGAACACAGACAACACTGAACACAGAGATCTGGGAACACAGAGAACAGAGAACACAGGGAACACTGAACACAGAGAACAGTGAGCACAGACAACAGTGAACGCTGAGAACAGTGAACACAGAGAACAGTGAACACAGAGAACAGTGAACACAGAGAACGGAGAACACAGGGAGCACTAAACTGAGAGAAAAGTGAATAGAGAGAACAGTGAACCATGAGAACAGTGAATACAGAGAATAGTGAACACAGAGAACAGTGAACACAAAAAAACAGTGAACACAGAGAACACTGAAAACAGAGAACACTGAACACAGTGAAGAGTGAACACAGAAAACAGTGAACACAGAGAATAGTGAACAAGAGAACAGTGAACACGGAGAACAGTGAATACAGCAAAGAGTGAACACAGAGAATAGTGAACACAGAGAACAGTGAACACAGAAAGCAGTGAACACAGAAAACACTGAAAACAGATAACACAGAACACAGAGAACAGTGAACACAGAGAATACTGAACACAGAGAACAGTGCACACAGAGAACAGTGAACACAGAGAACAGTAAACACAGAGAACGAAGAACACAGGGAGCACTGAACAGAGAAAACAGTGAAAAGAGAGAACAGTGAACCATGAGAACAGTGAATACAGAAAACAGTGAACTCAGAGAATAGTGAACAAGAGAACAGTGAACAAAGAAAACAGTGAACACAGAAAACAGTAAACACAGAGAACACTTAAAACAGAGAACACTGAACACAGAGAACAGTGAATACAGAGAACAGTGAACTCAGAGAACACTGAACACAGAGAAGAGTTAACACAAAGTGAACACAGAGTGAACACTGAGTACAGTGAACACAGAAAAAGTGTACACACAGTGAACACTGAGAAGAGTGAAAACACAGATCAGTGAACACAGAGTAAACACTGAGAACAGTGAAAACAGAGAACAGTGAACACAGAGAACAGTGAACACAGAAAACAGTGAACACAGAGAATAGTGAACACAGAGAACAGTGAACACAGAAAACAGTGAACACAGAAAACAGTGAACATAGAGAACACTGAAAACGGAGAACACAGAGAAGCGTGAACACAGAGAACAGTGAACCCAGACAACACTGAACACAGAGATCTGTGAACACAGAGAACAGAGAACACAAGGAACACTGAACACAGAGAACAGTGAACACAGACAAAAGTGAACAGAGAGAACAGTGAACAGAGAGAACAGTGAACACAGAGAACAGTGAACAAAGAGAACGCAGAACAAAGGGAGCACTAAACTGAGAGAACAGTGAAAAGAGAGAACAGTGAACCATGAGAACAGTGAATACAGAGAATAGTGAACACAGAGAACAGTGAACACAAAAAACAGTGAACACAGAGAACACTGAAAACAGAGAACACTGAACACTTAGAACAGTGACCCAGAGAACACTGAAAACAGAGTAAAAAAAGGACGGTGAACACAGAGTGAGCACTGAGTACAGTGAACACAGAGAAAGTGAACAGAGAGTGAACACAGAAATCGGTGATCACAGAGAATAGTGAACACAGAAAACAGTGAACACCGAAATCAGTGAACAGAGAACACTGAAAACAGATAACACTGAACACAGAGAACAGTGAACACAGAGAACAGTGAGCACAGAGAACAGTGAACACAGAGATAGAGAACACAGAAAACAGTGAACACAGAGAATAGTGAACACAGAGAACAGTGAACACAGAAAACAGTGAACACTGAGATCAGTGACCAGAGAACACTGAAAACAGAGTAAAGAAAGGACGGTGAACACAGAGTGAACACTGAGGACAGAGAACACAGAGAAAGCGAACAGAGAGTGAACACTGAGACCAGTGAACACAGAGAACACTGTGCACAGAGAAAACACTGAGAAGAGTGAACACAGAGAATAGTGAACACAGAGAACAGTGAACACAGAAAGCAGTGAACACAGAGAAAGGAGAACACAGGGAGCTCTGAACAGAGAGAACAGTGAAAAGAGAGAACAGTGAAAAGAGAGAACAGTGAACCATGAGAATAGTGAATACAGAGAATAGTGAACACAGAGAACAGTGAACACAAAAAACAGTGAACACAGAGAACACTGAAAACAGAGAACACTGAACACAGAGAACAGTGAACACAGAAAACAGTGAACACTGAGAACAGTGACCCAGAGAACACTGAAAACAGAGAACAGTGAACACAGAGAAAGTAACAGAGAGTGAACACTGAGACCAGTGAACACAGAGAATACTGTACACAGAGAAAACACTGAGAACAGTGAACACAGAGAACAGTGAACACAGAGAACAGTGAATACAGAAAACAGTGAACACAGAGAATAGTGAAAACAGAGAACAGTGAACACAGAAAGCAGTGAACACAGAAAACACTGAAAACAGAGAACACAGAACACAGAGAACAGTGAACACACAGAAAAGTGAACACAGAGAATACTGAACACAGAGAACAGTGAACACAGAGAACACAGCGAACACTGAAAACAGAGAACACTGAACACAGAGAACAGTGAACACAAAGAACAGTGGACTCAGAGAACACTGAACACAGAGCACAGCGAACAAAGAGAACAGTGAACACAGACAACACTGAACAAAGAGAACAATGAACACAGAAAACAGTGAACACAGAAAAAATGTGAACACAGAGAACACTGAAAACAGAGAACACTGAACACAGAGAACAGTGAACTCAGAGAACACTGAACACAAAAAATAGTGAACCCAAAGGACACTGAAAACAGAGAACACTGAACACAGAGAAAAGTGAACTCAGAGAACTGAACACAGAGTGAACACAAAGTGAACACTGAGTACAGTGAACACAGAGAAAGTGAACACAAAGTGAACACAGAGAACAGTGAATACAGAGAACACTGAAAACAGAGAACACTGAACACAGAGAACAGTGAACTCAGGGAACAGTGAACACAGAGAACACTGTACACAGAGAACAGTGAATACAGAAAACAGTGAACACAGAGAATAGTGAACACAGCGAACAGTGAAAACAGAGAACACTGAACACAGAGAACAGTGAACTCAGTGTAAACACTGAGAACAGTGAACACAGAGAACAGTGAACACAGAGAAGAGTGAACACAGAGAACACTGTACACAGAGAACAGTGAATACAGAAAACAGTGAACACAGAGAATAGTGAACACAGCGAACAGTGAACACAGAGAACAGTGAACACAGAGAACAGTGAACTCAGTGTAAACTCTGAGAACAGTGAACACAGAGAACAGTGAACACAGAGAAGAGTGAACACAGAGAACACTGTACACAGAGAACAGTGAATACAGAAAACAGTGAACACAGAGAATAGTGAACACAGCGAACAGTGAACACAGAGAACAGTGAACACAGAGAACAGTGAACTCAGTGTAAACACTGAGAACAGTGAACACAGAGAACAGTGAACACAGAGAAGAGTGAACACAGAAATCGGTGATCACAGAGAATAGTGAACACAGAAAACAGTGAACACCGAAATCAGTGAACAGAGAACACTGAAAACAGATAACACTGAACACAGAGAACAGTGAACACAGAGAACAGTGAGCACAAAGAACAGTGAACACAGAGATAGCGAATACAGAAAACAGTGAACACAGAGAATAGTGAACACAGAGAACAGTGAACACAGAAAACAGTGAACACAGAAAACAGTGAACATGGAGAACACTGAAAACATAGAACACAGAGAAGAGCAAACACAGAGAACATTGAACACAGACAACACTGAACACAGAGATCTGGGAACACGGAGAACAGAGAACACAGGGAACACTGAACACAGAGAACAGTGAGCACAGACAACAGTGAACGCTGAGAACAGTGAACACAGAGAACAGTGAACACAGAGAACAGTGAACACAGAGAACGGAGAACACAGGGAGCACTAAACTGAGAGAAAAGTGAATAGAGAGAACAGTGAACCATGAGAACAGTGAATACAGAGAATAGTGAACACAGAGAACAGTGAACACAAAAAAACAGTGAACACAGAGAACACTGAAAACAGAGAACACTGAACACAGTGAAGAGTGAACACAGAAAACAGTGAACACAGAGAATAGTGAACAAGAGAACAGTGAACACGGAGAACAGTGAATACAGAAAAGAGTGAACACAGAGAATAGTGAACACAGAGAACAGTGAACACAGAAAGCAGTGAACACAGAAAACACTGAAAACAGATAACACAGAACACAGAGAACAGTGAACACAGAGAACAGTGAGCACAGAGAACAGTGAACACAGAGATAGAGAACACAGAAAACAGTGAACACAGAGAACGAAGAACACAGGGAGCACTGAACAGAGAAAACAGTGAAAAGAGAGAACAGTGAACCATGAGAACAGTGAATACAGAAAACAGTGAACTCAGAGAATAGTGAACAAGAGAACAGTGAACAAAGAAAACAGTGAACACAGAAAACAGTAAACACAGAGAACACTTAAAACAGAGAACACTGAACACAGAGAACAGTGAATACAGAGAACAGTGAACTCAGAGAACACTGAACACAGAGAAGAGTTAACACAAAGTGAACACAGAGTGAACACTGAGTACAGTGAACACAGAAAAAGTGTACACACAGTGAACACTGAGAAGAGTGAAAACACAGATCAGTGAACACAGAGTAAACACTGAGAACAGTGAAAACAGAGAACAGTGAACACAGAGAACAGTGAACACAGAAAACAGTGAACACAGAGAATAGTGAACACATAGAACAGTGAACACAGAAAACAGTGAACACAGAAAACAGTGAACATAGAGAACACTGAAAACGGAGAACACAGAGAAGCGTGAACACAGAGAACAGTGAACCCAGACAACACTGAACACAGAGATCTGTGAACACAGAGAACAGAGAACACAAGGAACACTGAACACAGAGAACAGTGAACACAGACAAAAGTGAACAGAGAGAACAGTGAACAGAGAGAACAGTGAACACAGAGAACAGTGAACAAAGAGAACGCAGAACAAAGGGAGCACTAAACTGAGAGAACAGTGAAAAGAGAGAACAGTGAACCATGAGAACAGTGAATACAGAGAATAGTGAACACAGAGAACAGTGAACACAAAAAACAGTGAACACAGAGAACACTGAAAACAGAGAACACTGAACACTTAGAACAGTGACCCAGAGAACACTGAAAACAGAGTAAAAAAAGGACGGTGAACACAGAGTGAGCACTGAGTACAGTGAACACAGAGAAAGTGAACAGAGAGTGAACACAGAAATCGGTGATCACAGAGAATAGTGAACACAGAAAACAGTGAACACCGAAATCAGTGAACAGAGAACACTGAAAACAGATAACACTGAACACAGAGAACAGTGAACACAGAGAACAGTGAGCACAGAGAACAGTGAACACAGAGATAGAGAACACAGAAAACAGTGAACACAGAGAATAGTGAACACAGAGAACAGTGAACACAGAAAACAGTGAACACTGAGATCAGTGACCAGAGAACACTGAAAACAGAGTAAAGAAAGGACGGTGAACACAGAGTGAACACTGAGGACAGAGAACACAGAGAAAGCGAACAGAGAGTGAACACTGAGACCAGTGAACACAGAGAACACTGTGCACAGAGAAAACACTGAGAAGAGTGAACACAGAGAATAGTGAACACAGAGAACAGTGAACACAGAAAGCAGTGAACACAGAGAAAGGAGAACACAGGGAGCACTGAACAGAGAGAACAGTGAAAAGAGAGAACAGTGAAAAGAGAGAACAGTGAACCATGAGAATAGTGAATACAGAGAATAGTGAACACAGAGAACAGTGAACACAAAAAACAGTGAACACAGAGAACACTGAAAACAGAGAACACTGAACACAGAGAACAGTGAACACAGAAAACAGTGAACACAGAGAATAGCGAACAAGAGAACAGTGAACACAGAAAAGAGTGAACACTGAGAACAGTGACCCAGAGAACACTGAAAACAGAGAACACTGAACACAGAGAATAGTGAACAAGAGAACAGTGAACACAGAAAACAGTGAACACTGAGATCAGTGACCAGAGAACACTGAAAACAAAGTAAAGAAAGGACGGTGTACACAGAGTGAACACTGAGTACAGTGAACACAGAAAACACTGTACACAGAGAACAGTGAATACAGAAAACATTGAACACAGAGAATAGTGAACACAGCGAACAGTGAACACAGAGAACAGTGAACACAGAGAACAGTGAAATCAGTGTAAACACTGAGAACAGTGAACACAGAGAACAGTGAACACAGAGAAGAGTGAACACAGAAATCGGTGATCACAGAGAATAGTGAACACAGAAAACAGTGAACACCGAAATCAGTGAACAGAGAACACTGAAAACAGATAACACTGAACACAGAGAACAGTGAACACAGAGAACAGTGAGCACAGAGAACAGTGAACACAGAGATAGTGAACACAGAAAACAGTGAACACAGAGAATAGTGAACACAGAGAACAGTGAACACTGAAAACAGTGAACACAGAAAACAGTGAACATGGAGAACACTGAAAACATAGACCACAGAGAAGAGTAAACACAGAGAACATTGAACACAGACAACACTGAACACAGAGATCTGGGAACACAGAGAACAGAGAACACAGGGAACACTGAACACAGAGAACAGTGAGCACAGACAACAGTGAACGCTGAGAACAGTGAACACAGAGAACAGTGAACACAGAGAACAGTGAACACAGAGAACGGAGAACACAGGGAGCACTAAACTTAGAGAAAAGTGAATAGAGAGAACAGTGAACCATGAGAACAGTGAATACAGAGAACAGTGAACACAGAGAAGAGTGAACACACAAAACAGTGAACACAGAGAATAGTGAACAAGAGAACAGTGAACACGGAGAACAGTGAATACAGAAAAGAGTGAACACAGAGAATAGTGAACACAGAGAACAGTGAACACAGAGAACAGTGAACACAGAAAACACTGAAAACAGATAACACAGAACACAGAGAACAGTGAACACACAGAAAAGTGAACACAGAGAATACTGAACACAGAGAACAGTGCACACAGAGAACAGAGAACACAGAGAACACTGAACACAGAGAACACTGAACACAGAGAAGAGTGAACACAGAAAACAGTGAACACAGAGAATAGTGAACAAGAGATCAGTGAACACGGAGAACAGTGAATACAGAAAAGAGTGAACACAGAGAATAGTGAACACAGAGAACAGTGAACACAGAAAGCAGTGAACACAGAAAACACTGAAAACAGAGAACACAGAACACAGAGAACAGTGAACACAGAGAATACTGAACACAGAGAACAGTGCACACAGAGAACAGTGCACACAGAGAACAGAGAACACAGAGAACACTGAACACAGAGAACATTGAACACAGAGAACAGTGAACACAGAGAACAGTAAACACAGAGAACGAAGAACACAGGGAGCACTGAACAGAGAAAACAGTGAAAAGAGAGAACAGTGAACCATGAGAACAGTGAATACAGAAAACAGTGAACACAGAGAATAGTGAACAAGAGAACAGTGAACAAAGAAAACAGTGAACACAGAAAACAGTAAACACAGAGAACACTTAAAACAGAGAACACTGAACACAGAGAACAGTGAACACAGAGAAGAGTTAACACAAAGTGAACACAGAGTGAACACTGAGTACAGTGAACACAGAAAAAGTGTACACACAGTGAACACTGAGAAGAGTGAAAACACAGATCAGTGAACACAGAGTAAACACTGAGAACAGTGAAAACAGGGAACAGTGAACAGAGAGAACAGTGAACACAGAAAACAGTGAACACAGAGAATAGTGAACACAGAGAACAGTGAACACAGAAAACAGTGACCACAGAAAACAGTGAACATAGAGAACACTGAAAACGGTGAACACAGAGAACAGTGAACCCAGACAACACTGAACACAGAGATCTGTGAACACAGAGAACAGAGAACACAAGGAACACTGAACACAGAGAACAGTGAACACAGACAAAAATGAACAGGGAGAACAGTGAACAGAGAGAACAGTGAACACAGAGAACAGTGAACAAAGAGAACGCAGAACAAAGGGAGCACTAAACTGAGAGAACAGTGAAAAGAGAGAACAGTGAACCATGAGAACAGTGAACACAGAGAACACTGAAAACAGAGAACACTGAACACTGAGAACAGTGACCCAGAGAACACTGAAAACAGAGTAAAAAAAGGACGGTGAACACAGAGTGAGCACTGAGTACAGTGAACACAGAGAAAGTGAACAGAGAGTGAACACTGAGACCAGTGAACACAGAGAACACTGGACACAGAGTAAACACTGAGAACAGTGAACATAGAGAATAGTGAACACAGAGAACAGTGAATACAGAAAACAGTGAACACAGAGAATAGTGAACAAGAGAACAGTGAACACAGAAAAGAGTGAACACCGAGAACAGTGACCCAGAGAACACTGAAAACAGAGAACAGTGAACACAGAGAATAGTGAACAAGAGAACAGTGAACACAGAAAAGAGTGAACACTGAGAACAGTGAACATAGAAAACAGTGAACACAGAAAAAATGTGAACACAGAGAACACTGAAAACAGAGAACACTGAACACAGAGAACAGTGAACTCAGAGAACAGTGAACACAGAGAACAGTGAACACAGAGAACAGTGAAAACACAGTGAACAAAGAGAACGGTGAACACAGATTGAACACTGAGTACAGTGAACACAGAGAAAGTGAACATAGAGTGAACACTGAGAACAGTGAACACAGACAACACTGAACACAGAGAATAGTGAACTCAGAGAACAGTGAACACGCAGAACAGTGAACACAGACAACAGTAACACAGAGAAGAAAGAACACACGGAACAGTGAATACAGACAAAAGTGAAAAGAGAGAACAGTGAACACAGAGAACAGTGAACACAGAGAACACTGAAAACAGAGAACTCTGATTACAGAGAACAGTGAACACAGAGAACAGTGAACTCAGAGAACACTGAACACAGATTGAACACAGAGTGAACACTGAGTACAGTGAACACAGAGAAAGTGAACACAAGGTGAACAGTGAGAACAGTGAACACCGAGAACAGTGTACACAGAGAACACAGAACACTGAGTGAACAAAGAGAACGGTGAACACAGAGTCAACACTGATTACAGTGAACACAGAGAAAGTGAACACAGAGTGAACACAGAAAACAGTGAAGACAGAGAACACTGAAAACAGACAACACTGAACACAGAGAACAGTGAACACAGAGAACACTGAAAACAGAGAACACTGAACACAGAGAAAAGTGAACTCAGAGAACAGTGAACTCAGAGAACACTGAACACAGAGTGAACACAAAGTGAACACTGAGTACAGTGAACACAGAGAAAGTGAACACAAAGTGAACACTGAGAACAGTGAACACAGAGAACAGTGAACACAGACAACAGTAACACAGATAACAGAGAACACAGGGAACAGTGAACACAGAGAACAGTGAACACAGAAAGCAGTGAAAAGAGAGAACAGTGAACACAGAGACAGTGAACACAGAGAATATTGAACAAGAGAACAGTGAACACAGAAAAGAGTGAACACAGAGAAAAAAAGGACGGTGAACACAGAGTGAACACTGAGTACAGTGAACACAGAGAAAGTAACAGAGAGTGAACACTGAGACCAGTGAACACAAAGAAAACTGTACACAGAGAAAACACTGAGAACAGTGAATACAGAGAACAGTGAACACAGAGAATAGTGAATACAGAAAACAGTGAACACAGAGAATAGTGAACACGGAGAACAGTGAACACAGAAAGCAGTGAACTCAGAAAACACTGAAAACAGAGAACACAGAACACAGAGAACAGTGAACACACAGAACAGTAAACACAGAGAATACTGAACACAGAGAACAGAGAACACAGGGAACACTGAAAACAGAGAACACTGAACACAGTGAACAGTGAACAGAAAGAACAGTGGTATCAGAGAACACTGAACACAGAGAACAGCGAACAAAGAGAACAGTGAACACAGACAACACTGAACAAAGAGAACAGTGAACACAGAAAACAGTGAACACAGAAAAAATGTGAACACAGAGAACACTGAACACAGAGAACAGTGAACTCAGAGAACAGTGAACACAGAGAACAGTGAACCCAGAGAACACTGAAAACACAGTGAACAACGAGAACGCTGAACACAGATTGAACACTGAGTACAGTGAACACAGAGAAAGTGAACATAGAGTGAACACTGAGAACAGTGAACACAGACAACACTGAACACAGAGAATAGTGAACTCAGAGAACAGTGAACATGCAGAACAGTGAACACAGACAACAGTAACACAGAGAACAGAGAACACACGGAACAGTGAACACAGAGAACAGTGAACACAGACAAGAGTGAAAAGAGAGAACAGTGAACACAGAGAACAGTGAACACAGAGAACACTGAAAACAGAGAACACTGAATACAGAGAACAGTGAACACAGAGAACACTGAACACAGATTGAACACAGAGTGAACACTGAGTACAGTGAACACAGAGAAAGTGAACACAAAGTGAACACTGAGAACAGTGAACACCGAGAACAGTGAACACAGAGAACACAGAACACTGAGTGAACAAAGAGAACGGCGAACACAGAGTCAACACTGATTACAGTGAACACAGAGAAAGTGAACACAGAGTGAACACAGAAAACAGTGAATACAGAGAACACTGAAAACAGACAACACTGAACACAGAGAACAGTGAACACAGAGAACAGTGAACACAGAAAACAGTGAACACAGAGAACAGTGAACACAGAGAACACTGAACACAGAGAAAAGTGAACATGGAGAACAGTGAACTCTGAGAACACTGAACACAGAGTGAACACAAAGTGAACACTGAGTACAGTGAACACAGAGAAAGTGAACACAAAGTGAACACAGAGAACAGTGAACACAGAGAACAGTGAACATGGTGTAAACACTGAGAACAGTGAACACAGAGAACAGTGAACACAGAGAACAGTGAACACAGAAATCGGTTGAACACAGAGAATAGTGAACACAGAGAACAGTGAACACAGAAAACAGTGAACACCGAAATCAGTGAACGCAGAGAACACAGAAAACAGATAACACTGAACACAGAGAACAGTGAACACAGAGAACAGTGACCACAGAGAATAGTGAACACAGAGTAAATAAAAGGACGGTGAACACAGAGTGAACGCTGAGTACAGAGAACACAGAGAAAGTGAGCAGAGAGTGAACACTGAGACCAGTGAACACAGAGAATACTGTACACAGAGAAAACACTGAGAACAGTGAATACAGAAAACAGTGAACACAGAGAATAGTGAACAGAGAGAACAGTGAACACAGAAAGCAGTGAACACAGAAAACACTGAAAACAGAGAATACAGAACACAGAGAACAGTGAACACACAGAACAGTGAACACAGAGAATACTGAACACAGAGAACAGAGAACACAGCGAACACTGAAAACAGAGAACAAAAACACAGACAACAGTGAACACAGACAACAGTGAACACAGGAAACAGTGAACACAGAGAACACTGAAAACAGAGAACACTGACACAGAGAAGAGTGAACCCAGAGAACAGCGAACACAGAGAACAGTGGAAACAGACAACACTGAACAAAGAGAATAGTGAACACAGAGAACAGTGAACAAAGAGAACACAGAACACAGAGAATAGTGAACAAAGAGAACAGTGAACACTGAGTACAGTGAACACAGAGAAAGTGAACAGAGAGTGAACACTGAGACCAGTGAACACAGAGAACACTGTACGCAGAGTAAACACTGAGAACAGTGAACACAGAGAACAGTGAACACAGAGAACAGTGAATACAGAAAACAGTGAACACAGAGAATAGTGAACACAGCGAAGAGTGAAAACAGAAAGCAGTGAACACAGAAAACACTGAAAACAGAGAACACAGAACATAGAGAACAGTGAACACACAGAACAGTGAACACAGAGAATACTGAACACAGAGAACAGTGAACACAGAGAACGGAGAACACAGGGAGCACTGAACAATGAGAACAGTGAATACAGAGAATAGTGAACACAGAGAACAGTGAACACAAAAAACAATGAACTCAGAGCACCCTGAAAACAGAGAACACTGCACACGGAGAAGAGTGAACACAGAAAACAGTAAACACAGAGAATAGTGAACCAGAGAACAGTGAACACAGAAAACAGTGAACACTGAGAACAGTGACCCAGAGAACAGTGAAAACAGAGAACAGTGAACACAGGGAACACTGAACACAGCGTAAAAAAAGGACGGTGAACACAGAGTGAACACTGAGTACAGTGAACACAGAGAAAGTGAACAGAGAGTGAACACTAAGACCAGTGAACACAGAAGACACTGTACACAGAGAAAACACTGAGAACAGTGAAAACAGAGAACAGTGAACACAGAGAACAGTTAATACAGAAAACTGTGAACACAGAGAATAGTGAACACGGAGAACACTGAAAACAGACAACACTGAAACTAGAGAACACTGAACACAGAGAACAGTGAACACAGAGAACACTGAAAACAGAGAACACTGAACACAGAGAAAAGTGAACACAGAGAACAGTGAACTCAGAGAACACTGAACACAGAGTGAACACAAAGAGAACACTGAGTACAGTGAACACAGAGAAAGTGAACAAAAGTGAACACTGAGAACAATGAACACAGAGAACAGTGAACACAGTGTAAACACTGAGAACAGTGAACACAGAGAACAGTGAACACAGAAATCTGTGATCACAGAGAATAGTGAACACAGAAAACACCAAAATCAGTGAACAGAGAAGACTGAAAACAGATAACACTGAACACAGAGAACAGTGAACACAGAGAACAGTGACCACAGACAACAGTGAATACAGAGTAAATTAAAGGAAGGTGATCACAGAGTGAACACTGAGTACAGAGAACACAGAGAAAGTGAACAGAGAGTGAACACTGAGACCAGTGAACACAGAGAACACTGTACACAGAGAAAACACTGAGAACAGTGAACACAGAGAACAGTGAAAACAGAGAACACAGAACACAGAGAAAAGTGAACACACAGAACAGTGCACACAGAGAATACTGAACACAGAGAACAGTGAACACAGAGAACAGAGAACACAGCGAACACTGAACACAGAGAACAAAAACACAGACAACAGTGAACACAGACAACAGTGAACACAGCAAACAGTGAACACAGAGAACACTGAAAACAGAGAACACTGAACACAGAGAACAGTGAACACAGAGAACATCGAACACAGAGAACAGTGAAAACAGACAACACTGAACAAAGAGAAGAGTGAACACAGAGAACAGTGAACAGAGAGAACAGTGAACACAGAGAAGAGTGAACAAAGAGAACAGTGAACACAGAAAACAGTGAACACAGAGAACACTGAAAACAGAGAACACTGAAAACAGAGAACACTGAACACAGAGAACAGTGAACACAGAGAACAGTGAACTCAGAGAACACTGAACACAGAGAAGAGTGAACACAGAGTGAACACAAAGTGAACACTGAATACAGTGAACACAGAGAAAGTGAACACAAAGTGAACACTGAGAACAGTGAACACAGAGAACAGTGAA
This sequence comes from Chiloscyllium plagiosum, assembly GCF_037043375.1. Lineage (NCBI taxonomy): Eukaryota > Metazoa > Chordata > Chondrichthyes > Orectolobiformes > Hemiscylliidae > Chiloscyllium > Chiloscyllium plagiosum. Next base: position 59,222,620 of record NW_028270169.1, read on the forward strand.
CACAGTGTAAACACTGAGAACAGTGAACACAGAGAACAGTGAACACAGAGAGCACTGAACACAGAGTGAAAAAATAGCACGGTGAACACAGAGTCAACATTGATTACAGTGAACACAGAGAATACTGAACACAGAGAACAGAGAACATAGGAAACACTGAAAACAGAGAACACTGAACACAGAGAACAGTGAACACAAAGAACAGTGGTATCAGAGAAGTCTGAACACAGAGAACAGCGAACAAAGAGAACAGTGAACACAGACAACACTGAACAAAGAGAACAGTGAACACAGAAAACAGTGAACACAGACAAAATGTGAACACAGAGAACACTGAAAAGAGAGAACACTGAACACAGAGAACACTGAACACAGAGAACAGTGAAAACACAGTGAACAAAGAGATCGGTGAACACAGATTGAACACTGAGTACAGTGAACACAGAGAAAGTGAACATAGAGTGAACACTGAGAACAGAGAACACAGACAACACTGAACACAGAGAACAGTGAACATGCAGAACAATGAACACGCAGTGAACACTGAGAAGAGAGAAAACAGAGATCAGTGAACACAGAGTAAACACTGAGAACAGTGAACACAGAGAACAGTGAACACAGACAACAGTGAACACAGACAACAGTGAACAAATAGAACGGAGAACAACGGGAGCACTAAACTGAGAGAACAGTGAAAAGAGAGAACAGTGAACCATGAGAACAGTGAATACAGAGAATAGTGAACACAGAGAACAGTGAACTCAGAGAACACTGAACACACATTGAACACAGAGTGATCACTGACTACAGTGACCACAGAGAAAGTGAACACAAAGTGAACACTGAGAACAGTGAACACCGAGAACTGTGAACACAGAGTGAACAAAGAGAACGGTAAACACAGAGTCAACACTCATTACAGTGAAGACAGAGAAAGTGAACACAGAGTGAACACAGAAAACAGTGAACACAGAGAACACTGAAAACAGACAACACTGAACACAGAGAACATTGAACACAGAGAACAGTGAACACAGAAAACAGTGAACACAGAGAACACTGAAAATAGAGAACACTGAACACAGAGAAAAGTGAACATAGAGAACAGTGAACTCTGAGAACACTGAACACAGAGTGAACACAAAGTGAACACTGAGTACAGTGAACACAGAGAAAGTGAACACAAAGTGAACACTGAGAACAGTGAACCCAGGGAACAGTGAACACAGTGTAAACACTGAGAACAGTGAACACAGAGAACAGTGAACACAGAGAACAGTGAACACAGAAATCGTTTGAACACAGAGAATAGTGAACACAGAGAACAGTGAACACAGAAAACAGCGAACACCGAAATAAGTGAACACAGAGAACACAGAAAACAGATAACACTGAACACAGAGAACAGTGAACACAGAGAACAGTGACCACAGAGAACAGTGAATACAGAGTAAATAAAATGACGGAGAACACAGAGTGAACGCTGAGTACAGAGAACACAGAGAAAGTGAACACAAAGTGAACACAGAGAACAGTGAACACAGAGAACAGTGAACATGGTGTAAACACTGAGAACAGTGAACACAGAGAACAGTGAACACAGAGAACAGTGAACACAGAAATCGGTTGAACACAGAGAATAGTGAACACAGAGAACAGTGAACACAGAAAACAGTGAACACCGAAATCAGTGAACGCAGAGAACACAGAAAACAGATAACACTGAACACAGAGAACAGTGAACACAGAGAACAGTGACCACAGAGAATAGTGAACACAGAGTAAATAAAAGGACGGTGAACACAGAGTGAACGCTGAGTACAGAGAACACAGAGAAAGTGAGCAGAGAGTGAACACTGAGACCAGTGAACACAGAGAATACTGTACACAGAGAAAACACTGAGAACAGTGAATACAGAAAACAGTGAACACAGAGAATAGTGAACAGAGAGAACAGTGAACACAGAAAGCAGTGAACACAGAAAACACTGAAAACAGAGAATACAGAACACAGAGAACAGTGAACACACAGAACAGTGAACACAGAGAATACTGAACACAGAGAACAGAGAACACAGCGAACACTGAAAACAGAGAACAAAAACACAGACAACAGTGAACACAGACAACAGTGAACACAGGAAACAGTGAACACAGAGAACACTGAAAACAGAGAACACTGACACAGAGAAGAGTGAACCCAGAGAACAGCGAACACAGAGAACAGTGGAAACAGACAACACTGAACAAAGAGAATAGTGAACACAGAGAACAGTGAACAAAGAGAACACAGAACACAGAGAATAGTGAACAAAGAGAACAGTGAACACTGAGTACAGTGAACACAGAGAAAGTGAACAGAGAGTGAACACTGAGACCAGTGAACACAGAGAACACTGTACGCAGAGTAAACACTGAGAACAGTGAACACAGAGAACAGTGAACACAGAGAACAGTGAATACAGAAAACAGTGAACACAGAGAATAGTGAACACAGCGAAGAGTGAAAACAGAAAGCAGTGAACACAGAAAACACTGAAAACAGAGAACACAGAACATAGAGAACAGTGAACACACAGAACAGTGAACACAGAGAATACTGAACACAGAGAACAGTGAACACAGAGAACGGAGAACACAGGGAGCACTGAACAATGAGAACAGTGAATACAGAGAATAGTGAACACAGAGAACAGTGAACACAAAAAACAATGAACTCAGAGCACCCTGAAAACAGAGAACACTGCACACGGAGAAGAGTGAACACAGAAAACAGTAAACACAGAGAATAGTGAACCAGAGAACAGTGAACACAGAAAACAGTGAACACTGAGAACAGTGACCCAGAGAACAGTGAAAACAGAGAACAGTGAACACAGGGAACACTGAACACAGCGTAAAAAAAGGACGGTGAACACAGAGTGAACACTGAGTACAGTGAACACAGAGAAAGTGAACAGAGAGTGAACACTAAGACCAGTGAACACAGAAGACACTGTACACAGAGAAAACACTGAGAACAGTGAAAACAGAGAACAGTGAACACAGAGAACAGTTAATACAGAAAACTGTGAACACAGAGAATAGTGAACACGGAGAACACTGAAAACAGACAACACTGAAACTAGAGAACACTGAACACAGAGAACAGTGAACACAGAGAACACTGAAAACAGAGAACACTGAACACAGAGAAAAGTGAACACAGAGAACAGTGAACTCAGAGAACACTGAACACAGAGTGAACACAAAGAGAACACTGAGTACAGTGAACACAGAGAAAGTGAACAAAAGTGAACACTGAGAACAATGAACACAGAGAACAGTGAACACAGTGTAAACACTGAGAACAGTGAACACAGAGAACAGTGAACACAGAAATCTGTGATCACAGAGAATAGTGAACACAGAAAACACCAAAATCAGTGAACAGAGAAGACTGAAAACAGATAACACTGAACACAGAGAACAGTGAACACAGAGAACAGTGACCACAGACAACAGTGAATACAGAGTAAATTAAAGGAAGGTGATCACAGAGTGAACACTGAGTACAGAGAACACAGAGAAAGTGAACAGAGAGTGAACACTGAGACCAGTGAACACAGAGAACACTGTACACAGAGAAAACACTGAGAACAGTGAACACAGAGAACAGTGAAAACAGAGAACACAGAACACAGAGAAAAGTGAACACACAGAACAGTGCACACAGAGAATACTGAACACAGAGAACAGTGAACACAGAGAACAGAGAACACAGCGAACACTGAACACAGAGAACAAAAACACAGACAACAGTGAACACAGACAACAGTGAACACAGCAAACAGTGAACACAGAGAACACTGAAAACAGAGAACACTGAACACAGAGAACAGTGAACACAGAGAACATCGAACACAGAGAACAGTGAAAACAGACAACACTGAACAAAGAGAAGAGTGAACACAGAGAACAGTGAACAGAGAGAACAGTGAACACAGAGAAGAGTGAACAAAGAGAACAGTGAACACAGAAAACAGTGAACACAGAGAACACTGAAAACAGAGAACACTGAAAACAGAGAACACTGAACACAGAGAACAGTGAACACAGAGAACAGTGAACTCAGAGAACACTGAACACAGAGAAGAGTGAACACAGAGTGAACACAAAGTGAACACTGAATACAGTGAACACAGAGAAAGTGAACACAAAGTGAACACTGAGAACAGTGAACACAGAGAACAGTGAACACAGTGTAAACACTGAGAACAGTGAACACAGAGAACAGTGAACACAGAGAGCACTGAACACAGAGTGAAAAAATAGCACGGTGAACACAGAGTCAACATTGATTACAGTGAACACAGAGAATACTGAACACAGAGAACAGAGAACATAGGAAACACTGAAAACAGAGAACACTGAACACAGAGAACAGTGAACACAAAGAACAGTGGTATCAGAGAAGTCTGAACACAGAGAACAGCGAACAAAGAGAACAGTGAACACAGACAACACTGAACAAAGAGAACAGTGAACACAGAAAACAGTGAACACAGACAAAATGTGAACACAGAGAACACTGAAAAGAGAGAACACTGAACACAGAGAACACTGAACACAGAGAACAGTGAAAACACAGTGAACAAAGAGATCGGTGAACACAGATTGAACACTGAGTACAGTGAACACAGAGAAAGTGAACATAGAGTGAACACTGAGAACAGAGAACACAGACAACACTGAACACAGAGAACAGTGAACATGCAGAACAATGAACACGCAGTGAACACTGAGAAGAGAGAAAACAGAGATCAGTGAACACAGAGTAAACACTGAGAACAGTGAACACAGAGAACAGTGAACACAGACAACAGTGAACACAGACAACAGTGAACAAATAGAACGGAGAACAACGGGAGCACTAAACTGAGAGAACAGTGAAAAGAGAGAACAGTGAACCATGAGAACAGTGAATACAGAGAATAGTGAACACAGAGAACAGTGAACTCAGAGAACACTGAACACACATTGAACACAGAGTGATCACTGACTACAGTGACCACAGAGAAAGTGAACACAAAGTGAACACTGAGAACAGTGAACACCGAGAACTGTGAACACAGAGTGAACAAAGAGAACGGTAAACACAGAGTCAACACTCATTACAGTGAAGACAGAGAAAGTGAACACAGAGTGAACACAGAAAACAGTGAACACAGAGAACACTGAAAACAGACAACACTGAACACAGAGAACATTGAACACAGAGAACAGTGAACACAGAAAACAGTGAACACAGAGAACACTGAAAATAGAGAACACTGAACACAGAGAAAAGTGAACATAGAGAACAGTGAACTCTGAGAACACTGAACACAGAGTGAACACAAAGTGAACACTGAGTACAGTGAACACAGAGAAAGTGAACACAAAGTGAACACTGAGAACAGTGAACCCAGGGAACAGTGAACACAGTGTAAACACTGAGAACAGTGAACACAGAGAACAGTGAACACAGAGAACAGTGAACACAGAAATCGTTTGAACACAGAGAATAGTGAACACAGAGAACAGTGAACACAGAAAACAGCGAACACCGAAATAAGTGAACACAGAGAACACAGAAAACAGATAACACTGAACACAGAGAACAGTGAACACAGAGAACAGTGACCACAGAGAACAGTGAATACAGAGTAAATAAAATGACGGAGAACACAGAGTGAACGCTGAGTACAGAGAACACAGAGAAAGTGAACACAAAGTGAACACAGAGAACAGTGAACACAGAGAACAGTGAACATGGTGTAAACACTGAGAACAGTGAACACAGAGAACAGTGAACACAGAGAACAGTGAACACAGAAATCGGTTGAACACAGAGAATAGTGAACACAGAGAACAGTGAACACAGAAAACAGTGAACACCGAAATCAGTGAACGCAGAGAACACAGAAAACAGATAACACTGAACACAGAGAACAGTGAACACAGAGAACAGTGACCACAGAGAATAGTGAACACAGAGTAAATAAAAGGACGGTGAACACAGAGTGAACGCTGAGTACAGAGAACACAGAGAAAGTGAGCAGAGAGTGAACACTGAGACCAGTGAACACAGAGAATACTGTACACAGAGAAAACACTGAGAACAGTGAATACAGAAAACAGTGAACACAGAGAATAGTGAACAGAGAGAACAGTGAACACAGAAAGCAGTGAACACAGAAAACACTGAAAACAGAGAATACAGAACACAGAGAACAGTGAACACACAGAACAGTGAACACAGAGAATACTGAACACAGAGAACAGAGAACACAGCGAACACTGAAAACAGAGAACAAAAACACAGACAACAGTGAACACAGACAACAGTGAACACAGGAAACAGTGAACACAGAGAACACTGAAAACAGAGAACACTGACACAGAGAAGAGTGAACCCAGAGAACAGCGAACACAGAGAACAGTGGAAACAGACAACACTGAACAAAGAGAATAGTGAACACAGAGAACAGTGAACAAAGAGAACACAGAACACAGAGAATAGTGAACAAAGAGAACAGTGAACACTGAGTACAGTGAACACAGAGAAAGTGAACAGAGAGTGAACACTGAGACCAGTGAACACAGAGAACACTGTACGCAGAGTAAACACTGAGAACAGTGAACACAGAGAACAGTGAACACAGAGAACAGTGAATACAGAAAACAGTGAACACAGAGAATAGTGAACACAGCGAAGAGTGAAAACAGAAAGCAGTGAACACAGAAAACACTGAAAACAGAGAACACAGAACATAGAGAACAGTGAACACACAGAACAGTGAACACAGAGAATACTGAACACAGAGAACAGTGAACACAGAGAACGGAGAACACAGGGAGCACTGAACAATGAGAACAGTGAATACAGAGAATAGTGAACACAGAGAACAGTGAACACAAAAAACAATGAACTCAGAGCACCCTGAAAACAGAGAACACTGCACACGGAGAAGAGTGAACACAGAAAACAGTAAACACAGAGAATAGTGAACCAGAGAACAGTGAACACAGAAAACAGTGAACACTGAGAACAGTGACCCAGAGAACAGTGAAAACAGAGAACAGTGAACACAGGGAACACTGAACACAGCGTAAAAAAAGGACGGTGAACACAGAGTGAACACTGAGTACAGTGAACACAGAGAAAGTGAACAGAGAGTGAACACTAAGACCAGTGAACACAGAAGACACTGTACACAGAGAAAACACTGAGAACAGTGAAAACAGAGAACAGTGAACACAGAGAACAGTTAATACAGAAAACTGTGAACACAGAGAATAGTGAACACGGAGAACACTGAAAACAGACAACACTGAAACTAGAGAACACTGAACACAGAGAACAGTGAACACAGAGAACACTGAAAACAGAGAACACTGAACACAGAGAAAAGTGAACACAGAGAACAGTGAACTCAGAGAACACTGAACACAGAGTGAACACAAAGAGAACACTGAGTACAGTGAACACAGAGAAAGTGAACAAAAGTGAACACTGAGAACAATGAACACAGAGAACAGTGAACACAGTGTAAACACTGAGAACAGTGAACACAGAGAACAGTGAACACAGAAATCTGTGATCACAGAGAATAGTGAACACAGAAAACACCAAAATCAGTGAACAGAGAAGACTGAAAACAGATAACACTGAACACAGAGAACAGTGAACACAGAGAACAGTGACCACAGACAACAGTGAATACAGAGTAAATTAAAGGAAGGTGATCACAGAGTGAACACTGAGTACAGAGAACACAGAGAAAGTGAACAGAGAGTGAACACTGAGACCAGTGAACACAGAGAACACTGTACACAGAGAAAACACTGAGAACAGTGAACACAGAGAACAGTGAAAACAGAGAACACAGAACACAGAGAAAAGTGAACACACAGAACAGTGCACACAGAGAATACTGAACACAGAGAACAGTGAACACAGAGAACAGAGAACACAGCGAACACTGAACACAGAGAACAAAAACACAGACAACAGTGAACACAGACAACAGTGAACACAGCAAACAGTGAACACAGAGAACACTGAAAACAGAGAACACTGAACACAGAGAACAGTGAACACAGAGAACATCGAACACAGAGAACAGTGAAAACAGACAACACTGAACAAAGAGAAGAGTGAACACAGAGAACAGTGAACAGAGAGAACAGTGAACACAGAGAAGAGTGAACAAAGAGTACAGTGAACACAGAAAACAGTGAACACAGAGAACACTGAAAACAGAGAACACTGAAAACAGAGAACACTGAACACAGAGAACAGTGAACACAGAGAACAGTGAACTCAGAGAACACTGAACACAGAGAAGAGTGAACACAGAGTGAACACAAAGTGAACACTGAATACAGTGAACACAGAGAAAGTGAACACAAAGTGAACACTGAGAACAGTGAACACAGAGAACAGTGAACACAGTGTAAACACTGAGAACAGTGAACACAGAGAACAGTGAACACAGAGAGCACTGAACACAGAGTGAAAAAATAGCACGGTGAACACAGAGTCAACATTGATTACAGTGAACACAGAGAATACTGAACACAGAGAACAGAGAACACAGGAAACACTGAAAACAGAGAACACTGAACACAGAGAACAGTGAACACAAAGAACAGTGGTATCAGAGAAGTCTGAACACAGAGAACAGCGAACAAAGAGAACAGTGAACACAGACAACACTGAACAAAGAGAACAGTGAACACAGAAAACAGTGAACACAGACAAAATGTGAACACAGAGAACACTGAAAAGAGAGAACACTGAACACAGAGAACACTGAACACAGAGAACAGTGAAAACACAGTGAACAAAGAGATCGGTGAACACAGATTGAACACTGAGTACAGTGAACACAGAGAAAGTGAACATAGAGTGAACACTGAGAACAGAGAACACAGACAACACTGAACACAGAGAACAGTGAACATGCAGAACAATGAACACGCAGTGAACACTGAGAAGAGAGAAAACAGAGATCAGTGAACACAGAGTAAACACTGAGAACAGTGAACACAGAGAACAGTGAACACAGACAACAGTGAACACAGACAACAGTGAACAAATAGAACGGAGAACAACGGGAGCACTAAACTGAGAGAACAGTGAAAAGAGAGAACAGTGAACCATGAGAACAGTGAATACAGAGAATAGTGAACACAGAGAACAGTGAACTCAGAGAACACTGAACACACATTGAACACAGAGTGATCACTGACTACAGTGACCACAGAGAAAGTGAACACAAAGTGAACACTGAGAACAGTGAACACCGAGAACTGTGAACACAGAGTGAACAAAGAGAACGGTAAACACAGAGTCAACACTCATTACAGTGAAGACAGAGAAAGTGAACACAGAGTGAACACAGAAAACAGTGAACACAGAGAACACTGAAAACAGACAACACTGAACACAGAGAACATTGAACACAGAGAACAGTGAACACAGAAAACAGTGAACACAGAGAACACTGAAAATAGAGAACACTGAACACAGAGAAAAGTGAACATAGAGAACAGTGAACTCTGAGAACACTGAACACAGAGTGAACACAAAGTGAACACTGAGTACAGTGAACACAGAGAAAGTGAACACAAAGTGAACACTGAGAACAGTGAACCCAGGGAACAGTGAACACAGTGTAAACACTGAGAACAGTGAACACAGAGAACAGTGAACACAGAGAACAGTGAACACAGAAATCGGTTGAACACAGAGAATAGTGAACACAGAGAACAGTGAACACAGAAAACAGCGAACACCGAAATAAGTGAACACAGAGAACACAGAAAACAGATAACACTGAACACAGAGAACAGTGAACACAGAGAACAGTGACCACAGAGAACAGTGAATACAGAGTAAATAAAATGACGGAGAACACAGAGTGAACGCTGAGTACAGAGAACACAGAGAAAGTGAACAGAGAGTGAACACTGAGACCAATGAACACAGAGAACACTGTACACAGTGAAAACACTGAGAACTGTGAACACAGAGAACAGTGAATACAGAAAACAGTGAACTCAGAGAATAGTGAACAGAGAGAACAGTGAACACAGAAAGCAGTGAACACAGAAAACACTGAAAACAGAGAATACAGAACACAGAGAACAGTGAACACACAGAACAGTGAACACAGAGAATACTGAACACAGAGATCAGTGAACACAGAGAACACAGCGAAAACTGAACACAGAGAACAAAAACACAGACAACAGTGAACACAGACAACAGTGAACACAGGAAACAGTGAACACAGAGAACACTGAAAACAGAGAACACTGACAAGGAGAACAGTGAACACAGAGAACAGCGAACTCAGAGAACACTGAACACAGAAAACAGTGAACACAGAGAATAGTGAACACAGAGAACAGTGAACACAGAAAACAGTGACAACAGAAAACAGTGAACATAGAGGACACTGAAAACAGAGAATACAGAGAAGAGTGAACACAGAGAACAGTGAACACAGACAACACTGAACAGTGAGACCTGTGAACACAGAGGACAGAGCACGCAGGGAACACTGAACACAGAGAACAGAGAACACAGAGAACAGTGAACACAGAAAGAAGTGAACAATGAGAACAGTGAACACTGAGAACAGTGAACCCAGAGAACACTGAAAACAGAGAACACTGAACACAGAGAACAGTGAACTCAGAGAACACTGAACACAGAGAACAGTGAACGCGGAGAACATTGAACACAGAGTGAAAAAATAGAACTGTGAACACAGAGTCAACATTGATTACAGTGAACACAGAGAATACTGAACACAGAGAACAGAGAACACAGAGAACAGTGAACACAGAAAGAAGTGAACAATGAGAACAGTGAACACTGAGAACAGTGAACCCAGAGAACACTGAAAACAGAGAACACTGAACACAGAGAACAGTGAACTCAGAGAACACTGAACACAGAGAACAGTGAACGCAGAGAACACTGAACACTGAACACAGAGTGAACAAATAGAACGGTGAACACAGAGTCAACATTGATTACAGTGAACACAGAGAATACTGAACACAGAGAACAGAGAACACAGGGAACGCTGAAAACAGAGAACACTGAACACAGAGAACAGTGAACACAAAGAACAGTGGTATCAGAGAACACTGAACACAGAGAACAGCGAACAAAGAGAACAGTGAACACAGACAACACTGAACAAAGAGAACGGTGAACACAGAAAACAGTGAACACAGAAAAAATGTGAACACAGAGAACACTGAAAACAGAGAACACTGAACACAGAGGACAGTGAACGCAGAGAACAGTGAAAACACAGTGAACAAAGAGAACGGTAAACACAGATTGGACACTGAGTACAGTGAACACAGAGAAAGTGAACATAGTGTGAACACTGAGAACAGTGAACACAGACAACACTGAACACAGAGAATAGTGAACACAGAGAACAGTGAGCACGCAGAACAGTGAACACAGAGAACAGTGAACACAGACAATAGTAACACAGAGAACAGTGAACACTGGGAACAGTGAACACAGGAAACAGTGAACACAGACAACAGTGAAGAGAGAGAACAGTGAACACAGAGAACAGTGAACACAGAGAACACTGAAAACAGACAACACTGAATACAGAGAACAGTGAACACAGAGAACAGTGAACTCAGAGAACACTGAACACAGATTGAACACAGAGTGATCACTGAGTACAGTGAACACAGAGAAAGTGAACAGAGAGAACAGTGAACACAGAAAGCAGTGAACACAGAAATCACTGAAAACAGAGAATACAGAACACAGAGAACAGTGAACACACAGAACAGTGAACACAGAGAATACTGAACACAGAGAACAGAGAACACAGCGAACACTGAAAACAGAGAACAAAAACACAGACAACAGTGAACACAGACAACAGTGAACACAGGAAACAGTGAACACAGAGAATACTGAAAACAGAGAACACTGACACAGAGAACAGTGAACACAGAGAACAGCGAACACAGAGAACATTGGAAACAGACAACACTGAACAAAGAGAATAGTGAACACAGAGAACAGTGAACAAAGAGAACACAGAACACAGAGAATAGTGAACAAAGAGAACAGTGAACACAGAAAACAGTGAACACAGAAAACAGTAAACACAGAGAACACTTAATACAGAGAACACTGAACACAGAGAACAGTGAATACAGAGAACAGTGAACTCAGAGAACACTGAACACAGAAAAGAGTGAACACAAAGTGAACACAGAGTGAACACTGAGTACAGTGAACACAGAAAAAGTGTACACACAGTGAACACTGAGAAGAGAGAAAACAGAGATCAGTGAACACAGAGTAAACACTGAGAACAGTGAACGCATAGAACAGTGAACACAGACAACAGTGAACACAGACAACAGTGAACACAGAGAATAGTGAACACAGACAACACTGAACACAGAAATCGGTTGAACACAGAGAATAGTGAACACAGAGAACAGGGAACACAGAAAACAGTGAACACCGAAATCAGAGAACACAGAGAACACAGAAAACAGATAACACTGAACACAGAGAAAGTAACAGAGAGTGAACACTGAGACCAGTTAACACAGAGAAAACTGTACACAGAGAAAACAGTGAACACAGAGAACAGTGACCACAGAGAACAGTGAACACAGAGTAAATAAAAGGACGTTGTACACAGAGTGAACACTGAGTACAGAGAACACAGAGAAAGTGAGCACAAAGTGAACACTGAGAACAGTGAACACAGAGAACAGTGAACACAGTGTAAACACTGAGAACAGAGAACACAGAGAACAGTGAACACAGAGAACAGTGAACACAGAAATCGGTTGAACACAGAGAATAGTGAACACAGAGAACAGTGAACACAGAAAACAGTGAACACCGAAATCAGAGAACACAGAGAACACAGAAAACAGATAACACTGAACACAGAGAACAGTGAACACAGAGAACACTGAACACAGAGTGAAAAAATAGCACGGTGAACACAGAGTCAACATTGATTACAGTGAACACAGAGAATACTGAACACTGAGAACAGTTTACACAGGGAACACTGAAAACAGAGAACACTGAACACAGAGAACAGTGAACGCAAAGAACAGTGGTATCAGAGAACACTGAACACAGAGAAAAGCGAACAAAGAGAACAGTGAACACAGACAACACTGAACAAAGAGAACAGTGAACAGAGAAAACAATGAACACAGAAAAAATGTGAACACACAGAACACTGAAAACAGAGAACACTGAACACAGAGAACACTGAACTCAGAGAACAGTGAACACAGAGAACAGCGAACCCAGAGAACAGTGAAAACACAGTGAACAAAGAGAACGGTGAACACAGATTGAACACAGAGTGATCACTGAGTACAGTGAACACAGAGAAAGTGAACACAAAGTGAACACGGAGAACAGTGAACACCGACAACAGTGAACAGAGAGAACACAGAACACAGAGTGAACAAAGAGAACGGTGAACACAGAGTCAACACTGAGAACAGTGAACACAGAGAACAGTGAACACAGTGTAAACACTGAGAACAGTGAACACAGAGAACAGTGAACACAGTGAACAGTGAACACAGAAATCGGTTGAACACAGAGAATAGTGAAAACAGAGAACAGTGAACACAGAAAACAGTGAACACCGAAATCAGAGAACACAGAGAACACAGAAAACAGATAACACTGAACACAGAGAACAGTGAACACAGAGAACACTGAACACAGAGTGAAAAAATAGCACGGTGAACACAGAGTCAACATTGATTACAGTGAACACAGAGAATACTGAACACTGAGAACAGTTTACACAGGGAACACTGAAAACAGAGAACACTGAACACAGAGAACAGTGAACGCAAAGAACAGTGGTATCAGAGAACACTGAACACAGAGAAAAGCGAACAAAGAGAACAGTGAACACAGACAACACTGAACAAAGAGAACAGTGAACAGAGAAAACAGTGAACACAGAAAAAATGTGAACACACAGAACACTGAAAACAGAGAACACTAAACACAGATAACACTGAACTCAGAGAACAGTGAACACAGAGAACAGCGAACCCAGAGAACAGTGAAAACTCAGTGAACAAAGAGAACGGTGAACGCAGATTGAACACTGAGTACAGTGAACACAGAGAAAGTGAACATAGAGTGAACACTGAGAACAGTGAACACAGACAACACTGAACACAGAGAACAGTGAACACGCAGAACAGTGAACACGCAGAACAGTGAACACAGAGAACTGGGAACACTGGGAACAGTGAACACAGGAAACAGTGAACACAGACAACAGTGAAAAGAGAGAACAGTGAACACAGAGAACAGTAAACACAGAGAACACTGAAAACAGAGAAACTGAATACAGAGAACATTGAACACAAAGAACAGTGAACTCAGAGAACACTGAACACAGATTGAACACAGAGTAATCACTGAACACAGTGAACACAGAGAAAGTGAACACAAAGTGAACACGGAGAACAGTGAACACAGAGTGAACAAAGAGAATGGTGAACACAGAGTCAACACTGATTACAGTGAACACAGAGAAAGTGAACACAGAGTGAACACAGAAAACAGTGAACACAGAGAACACTGAAAACAGACAACACTGAACACAGAGAACAGTGAACACAGAGAACAGTGAACACAGAGAAAGTGAACATAGAGTGAACACTGAGAACAGTGAACACAGACAACACTCAACACAGAGAACAGTGAACACGCAGAACAGTAAACACGCAGAACACTGAACACAGAGAACAGTGAACACAGACAACAGTTACACAGAGAACAGTGAACACTGGGAACAGTGAACACAGAGAACAGTGAACACAGAGAACACTGAAAACAGAGAACACTGAATACAGAGAACAGTGAACACAGAGAACAGTGAACTCAGAAAACACTGAACACAGATTGAACACAGAGTGATCACTGAGTACAGTGAACAGAGAGAAAGTGAACACAAAGTGAACACTGAGAACAGTGAACACCGAGAACAGTGAACACAGAGTGAACAAAGAGAACGGTGAACACAGAGTCAACACTGATTACAGTGAACACAGAGAAAGTGAACACAGAGTGAACACAGAAAACAGTGAACACAGAGAACACTGAAAACAGACAACACTGAACACAGAGAACAGTGAACACAGAGAACAGTGAACACTGAGAACAGTGAACACAGACAACACTGAACACAGAGAACAGTGAACACGCAGAACAGTAAACACGCAGAAGAGTGAACACAGAGAACAGTGAACACAGACAACAGTAACACAGAGAACAGTGAACACTGGGAACAGTGAACACAGCAAACAGTGAACACAGACAACAGTGAAAAGAGAGAACAGTGAACACAGAGAACACTGAAAACAGAGAAACTGAATACAGAGAACAGTGAACACAGAGAACAGTGAACTCAGAGAACACTGAACACAGATTGAACACAGAGTGATCACTGAGTGCAGTGAACACAGATAACACTGAACACAGAGAACAGTGAACACAGAGAACACTGAACACAGAGTGAAAAAATAGCACGGTGAACACAGAGTCAACATTGATTACAGTGAACACAGAGAATACTGAACACTGAGAACAGAGAACACAGGGAACACTGAAAACAGAGAACACTGAACACAGAGAACAGTGAACGCAAAGAACAGTGGTATCAGAGAACACTGAACACAGAGAAAAGCGAACAAAGAGAACAGTGAACACAGACAACACTGAACAAAGAGAACAGTGAACAGAGAAAACAGTGAACACAGAAAAAATGTGAACACACAGAACACTGAAAACAGAGAACACTGAACACAGAGAACAGTGAACTCAGAGAACACTGAACACAGAGAACAGTGAACACAGAGAACACTGAAAACAGAGAACACTGAACACAGAGAACAGTGAACACAGAGAACACTGAAAACACAGTGAACAAAGAGAACGGTGAACACAGATTGAACACTGAGAACAGTGAACGCAGAGAACAGTGAACACAGACAACAGTGAACACAGACAACAGTGAACACAGAGAATAGTGAACACAGACAACACTGAACACAGAAATCGGTTGAACACAGAGAATAGTGAACACAGAGAACAGTGAACACAGAAAACAGTGAACACCGAAATCAGAGAACACAGAGAACACAGAAAACAGATAACACTGAACACAGAGAAAGTAACAGAGAGTGAACACTGAGACCAGTGAACACAGAGAAAACTGTACACAGAGAAAACACTGAGAACAGTGACCACAGAGAACAGTGACCACAGAGAACAGTGAACACAGAGTAAATAAAAGGACGTTGTACACAGAGTGAACACTGAGTACAGAGAACACGGAGAAAGTGAGCACAAAGTGAACACTGAGAACAGTGAACACAGAGAACAGTGAACACAGTGTAAACACTGAGAACAGTGAACACAGAGAACAGTGAACACAGAAATCGGTTGAACACAGAGAATAGTGAACACAGAGAACAGTGAACACAGAAAACAGTGAACACCGAAATCAGAGAACACAGAGAACACAGAAAACAGATAACACTGAACACAGAGAACAGTGAACACAGAGAACACTGAACACAGAGTGAAAAAATAGCACGGTGAACACAGAGTCAACATTGATTACAGTGAACACAGAGAATACTGAACACTGAGAACAGAGAACACAGGGAACACTGAAAACAGAGAACACTGAACACAGAGAACAGTGAACGCAAAGAACAGTGGTATCAGAGAACACTGAACACAGAGAAAAGCGAACAAAGAGAACAGTGAACACAGACAACACTGAACAAAGAGAACAGTGAACAGAGAAAACTGTGAACACAGAAAAAATGTGAACACACAGAACACTGAAAACAGAGAACACTAAACACAGATAACACTGAACTCAGAGAACAGTGAACACAGAGAACAGCGAATCCAGAGAACAGTGAAAACACAGTGAACAAAGAGAACGGTGAACACAGCTTGAACACTGAGTACAGTGAACACAGAGAAAGTGAACATAGAGTGAACACTGAGAACAGTGAACACAGACAACACTGAACACAGAGAACAGTGAACACGCAGAACAGTGAACACGCAGAACAGTGAACACAGAGAACAGTGAACACTGGGAACAGTGAACACAGGAAACAGTGAACACAGACAACAGTGAAAAGAGAGAACAGTGAACACAGAGAACAGTAAACACAGAGAACACTGAAAACAGAGAAACTGAATACAGAGAACATTGAACACAAAGAACAGCGAACTCAGAGAACACTGAACACAGATTGAACACAGAGTGATCACTGAGTACAGTGAACAGAGAGAAAGTGAACACAAAGTGAACACTGAGAACAGTGAACACCGAGAACAGTGAACACAGAGTGAACAAAGAGAACGGTGAACACAGAGTCAACACTGATTACAGTGAACACAGAGAAAGTGAACACAGAGTGAACACAGAAAACAGTGAACACAGAGAACACTGAAAACAGACAACACTGAACACAGAGAACAGTGAACACAGAGAACAGTGAACACAGAGAAAGTGAACATAGAGTGAACACTGAGAACAGTGAACACAGACAACACTGAACACAGAGAACAGTGAACACGCAGAACAGTAAACACGCAGAACAGTGAACACAGAGAACAGTGAACACAGACAACAGTAACACAGAGAACAGTGAACACTGGGAACAGTGAACACAGAGAACAGTGAACACAGAGAACACTGAAAACAGAGAACACTGAATACAGAGAACAGTGAACACAGAGAACAGTGAACTCAGAAAACACTGAACACAGATTGAACACAGAGTGATCACTGAGTACAGTGAACACAGAGAAAGTGAACACAAAGTGAACACTGAGAACAGTGAACACCGAGAACAGTGAACACAGAGTGAACAAAGAGAACGGTGAACACAGAGTCAACACTGATTACAGTGAACACAGAGAAAGTGAACACAGAGTGAACACAGAAAACAGTGAACACAGAGAACACTGAAAACAGACAACACTGAACACAGAGAACAGTGAACACAGAGAACAGTGAACACAGAGAAAGTGAACATAGAGTGAACACTGAGAACAGTGAACACAGACAACACTGAACACAGAGAACAGTGAACACGCAGAACAGTAAACACGCAGAAGAGTGAACACAGAGAACTGTGAACACAGACAACAGTAACACAGAGAACAGTGAACACTGGGAACAGTGAACACAGCAAACAGTGAACACAGACAACAGTGAAAAGAGAAAACAGTGAACACAGAGAACACTGAAAACAGAGAAACTGAATACAGAGAACAGTGAACACAGAGAACAGTGAACTCAGAGAACACTGAACACAGATTGAACACAGAGTGATCACTGAGTACAGTGAACACAGACAACACTGAACACAGAGAACAGTGAACACGCAGAACAGTAAACACGCAGAACAGTGAACACAGAGAACAGTGAACACAGACAACAGTAACACAGAGAACAGTGAACACTGGGAACAGTGAACACAGGAAACAGTGAACACAGACAACAGTGAAAAGAGAGAACAGTGAACACAGAGAACAGTGAGCACAGAGAACACTGAAAACAGAGAAACTGAACACAGAGAACAGTGAACACAGAAAACAGTGAACACAGAAAACAGTGAACACAGAGAACACTGAAAACAGAGAACAATGGACACAGAGAACAGTGAACACAGAGAACAGTGAACTCAGAGAACACTGAACACAGACTCATCACTGAGTACAGTGAACACAGAGAAAGTGAACACAAAGTGAACACTGAGAACAGTGAACACCGAGAACAGTGAACACAGAGTGAACAAAGAGAACGGTGAACACAGAGAAAGTGAACACAGAGTGAAAACAGAAAACAGTGAACACAGAGAACACTGAAAACAGACAACATTGAACACAGAGAACATTGAACACAGAGAACAGTGAACACAGAAAACAGTGAACACAGAGAACACTGAAAACAGAGAACACTGAACACAGAGAAATGTGAACATAGAGAACAGTGAACTCTGAGAACACTGAACACATAGTGAACACAAAGTGAACACTGAGTACAGTGAACACAGAGAAAGTGAACACAAAGTGAACACCGAGAACAGTGAACACAGGGAACACTGAACACAGTGTAAACACTGAGAACAGTGAACACAGAGAACAGTGAACACAGAAATCTGTTGAACACAGAGAATAGTGAACACAGAGAACAGTGAACACAGAAAACAGTGAACACCGAAATCAGTGAACACAGAGAACACAGAAAACAGATAAAACTGAACACAGAGAACAGTGAACACAGAGAACAGTGACCACAGAGAACAGTGAACACAGAGTAAATAAAAGGACGGTGAACACAGAGTGAACGCTGAGTACAGAGAACACAGAGAAAGTGAACAGAGAGTGAACACTGAGACCAGTGAACACAGAGAACACTGTACACAGAGAAAACACTGAGAACAGTGAACACAGAGAACAGTGAACACCGAAAGCAGTGAACACAGAAAACACTGAAAACAGAGAATACAGAACACAGAGAACAGTGAACACACAGAACAGTGAACACAGAGAATACTGAACACAGAGAACAGTGAACACAGAGAACAGAGAACACAGCGAACACTGAACACAGAGAACAAAAACACAGACAACAGTGAACACAGACAACAGTGAACACAGGAAACAATGAACACAGAGAACACTGAAAAAAGAGAACACTGACACAGAGAACAGTGAACACAGAGAACAGCGAACTCAGAGAACACTGAACACAGAAAACAGTGAACACAGAGAATAGTGAACACTGAGAACAGTGAACACAGAAAACAGTGACAAAAGAGACCTGTGAACACATAGGACAGAGCACGCAGGGAACACTGAACACAGAGAACAGAGAACACAGAGAACAGTGAACACAGAAAGAAGTGAACAATGAGAACAGTGAACACTGAGAACAGTGAACACAGAGAACACTGAAAACAGAGAACACTGAACACAGAGAACAGTGAACACAGAGAACACTGAAAACAGAGAACACTGAACACAGAGAACAGTGAACCCTGAGAACAGTGAAAACACAGTGAACAAAGAGAACGGTGAACACAGATTGAACACTGAGAACAGTGAACGCAGAGAACAGTGAACACAGACAACAGTGAACACAGACAACACTGAACACAGAAATCGATTGAACACAGAGAATAGTGAACACAGAGAACAGTGAACACAGAAAACAGTGAACACCGAAATCAGAGAACACAGAGAACACAGAAAACAGATAACACTGAACACAGAGAAAGTAACAGAGAGTGAACACTGAGACCAGTGAACACAGAGAAAACTGTACACAGAGAAAACACTGAGAACAGTGACCACAGAGAACAGTGACCACAGAGAACAGTGAACACAGAGTAAATAAAAGGACGTTGTACACAGAGTGAACACTGAGTACAGAGAACACGGAGAAAGTGAGCACAAAGTGAACACTGAGAACAGTGAACACAGAGAACAGTGAACACAGTGTAAACACTGAGAACAGTGAACACAGAGAACAGTGAACACAGAAATCGGTTGAACACAGAGAATAGTGAACACAGAGTACAGTGAACAAAGAAAACAGTGAACACCGAAATCAGAGAACACAGAAAACAGATAACACTGAACACAGAGAACAGTGAACACAGAGAACACTGAACACAGAGTGAAAAAATAGCACGGTGAACACAGAGTCAACATTGATTACAGTGAACACAGAGAATACTGAACACTGAGAACAGAGAACACAGGGAACACTGAAAACAGAGAACACTGAACACAGAGAACAGTGAACGCAAAGAACAGTGGTATCAGAGAACACTGCTCACAGAGAAAAGCGAACAAAGAGAACAGTGAACACAGACAACACTGAACAAAGAGAACGGTGAACAGAGAAAACAGTGAACACAGAAAAAATGTGAACACACAGAACACTGAAAACAGAGAACACTAAACACAGATAACACTGAACTCAGAGAACAGTGAACACAGAGAACAGCGAACCCAGAGAACAGTGAAAACACAGTGAACAAAGAGAACGGTGAACACAGATTGAACACTGAGTACAGTGAACACAGAGAAAGTGAACATAGAGTGAACACTAAGAACAGTGAACACAGACACCACTGAATACAGAGAACAGTGAACACGCAGAACAGTGAACACGCAGAACAGTGAACACAGAGAACAGTGAACACTGGGAACAGTGAACACAGGAAACAGTGAACACAGACAACAGTGAAAAGAGAGAACAGTGAACACAGAGAACAGTGAACACAGAAATCGGTTGAACACAGAGAATAGTGAACACAGAGAACAGTGAACACAGAAAACAGTGAACACCGAAATCAGAGAACACAGAGAACACAGAAAACAGATAACACTGAACACAGAGAACAGTGAACACAGAGAACACTGAACACAGAGTGAAAAAATAGCACGGTGAACACAGAGTCAACATTGATTACAGTGAACACAGAGAATACTGAACACTGAGAACAGAGTACACAGGGAACACTGAAAACAGAGAACACTGAACACAGAGAACAGTGAACGCAAAGAACAGTGGTATCAGAGAACACTGAACACAGAGAAAAGCGAACAAAGAGAACAGTGAACACAGACAACACTGAACAAAGAGAACAGTGAACAGAGAAAACTGTGAACACAGAAAAAATGTGAACACACAGAACACTGAAAACAGAGAACACTAAACACAGATAACACTGAACTCAGAGAACAGTGAACACAGAGAACAGCGAATCCAGAGAACAGTGAAAACACAGTGAACAAAGAGAACGGTGAACACAGCTTGAACACTGAGTACAGTGAACACAGAGAAAGTGAACATAGAGTGAACACTGAGAACAGTGAACACAGACAACACTGATCACAGAGAACAGTGAACACGCAGAACAGTGAACACGCAGAACAGTGAACACAGAGAACAGTGAACACTGGGAACAGTGAACACAGGAAACAGTGAACACAGACAACAGTGAAAAGAGAGAACAGTGAACACAGAGAACAGTAAACACAGAGAACACTGAAAACAGAGAAACTGAATACAGAGAACATTGAACACAAAGAACAGCGAACTCAGAGAACACTGAACACAGATTGAACACAGAGTGATCACTGAGTACAGTGAACAGAGAGAAAGTGAACACAAAGTGAACACTGAGAACAGTGAACACCGAGAACAGTGAACACAGAGTGAACAAAGAGAACGGTGAACACAGAGTCAACACTGATTACAGTGAACACAGAGAAAGTGAACACAGAGTGAACACAGAAAACAGTGAACACAGAGAACACTGAAAACAGACAACACTGAACACAGAGAACAGTGAACACAGAGAACAGTGAACACAGAGAAAGTGAACATAGAGTGAACACTGAGAACAGTGAACACAGACAACACTGAACACAGAGAACAGTGAACACGCAGAACAGTAAACACGCAGAAGAGTGAACACAGAGAACTGTGAACACAGACAACAGTAACACAGAGAACAGTGAACACTGGGAACAGTGAACACAGCAAACAGTGAACACAGACAACAGTGAAAAGAGAGAACAGTGAACACAGAGAACACTGAAAACAGAGAAACTGAATACAGAGAACAGTGAACACAGAGAACAGTGAACTCAGAGAACACTGAACACAGATTGAACACAGAGTGATCACTGAGTACAGTGAACACAGACAACACTGAACACAGAGAACAGTGAACACGCAGAACAGTAAACACGCAGAACAGTGAACACAGAGAACAGTGAACACAGACAACAGTAACACAGAGAACAGTGAACACTGGGAACAGTGAACACAGGAAACAGTGAACACAGACAACAGTGAAAAGAGAGAACAGTGAACACAGAGAACAGTGAGCACAGAGAACACTGAAAACAGAGAAACTGAACACAGAGAACAGTGAACACAGAAAACAGTGAACACAGAAAACAGTGAACACAGAGAACACTGAAAACAGAGAACAATGGACACAGAGAACAGTGAACACAGAGAACAGTGAACTCAGAGAACACTGAACACAGACTCATCACTGAGTACAGTGAACACAGAGAAAGTGAACACAAAGTGAACACTGAGAACAGTGAACACCGAGAACAGTGAACACAGAGTGAACAAAGAGAACGGTGAACACAGAGAAAGTGAACACAGAGTGAAAACAGAAAACAGTGAACACAGAGAACACTGAAAACAGACAACATTGAACACAGAGAACATTGAACACAGAGAACAGTGAACACAGAAAACAGTGAACACAGAGAACACTGAAAACAGAGAACACTGAACACAGAGAAATGTGAACATAGAGAACAGTGAACTCTGAGAACACTGAACACATAGTGAACACAAAGTGAACACTGAGTACAGTGAACACAGAGAAAGTGAACACAAAGTGAACACCGAGAACAGTGAACACAGGGAACACTGAACACAGTGTAAACACTGAGAACAGTGAACACAGAGAACAGTGAACACAGAAATCTGTTGAACACAGAGAATAGTGAACACAGAGAACAGTGAACACAGAAAACAGTGAACACCGAAATCAGTGAACACAGAGAACACAGAAAACAGATAACACTGAACACAGAGAACAGTGAACACAGAGAACAGTGACCACAGAGAACAGTGAACACAGAGTAAATAAAAGGACGGTGAACACAGAGTGAACGCTGAGTACAGAGAACACAGAGAAAGTGAACAGAGAGTGAACACTGAGACCAGTGAACACAGAGAACACTGTACACAGAGAAAACACTGAGAACAGTGAACACAGAGAACAGTGAACACCGAAAGCAGTGAACACAGAAAACACTGAAAACAGAGAATACAGAACACAGAGAACAGTGAACACAGCGAACACTGAACACAGAGAACAAAAACACAGACAACAGTGAACACAGAGAACAGAGAACACAGCGAACACTGAACACAGAGAACAAAAACACAGACAACAGTGAACACAGACAACAGTGAACACAGGAAACAATGAACACAGAGAACACTGAAAAAAGAGAACACTGACACAGAGAACAGTGAACACAGAGAACAGCGAACTCAGAGAACACTGAACACAGAAAACAGTGAACACAGAGAATAGTGAACACTGAGAACAGTGAACACAGAAAACAGTGACAAAAGAGACCTGTGAACACATAGGACAGAGCACGCAGGGAACACTGAACACAGAGAACAGAGAACACAGAGAACAGTGAACACAGAAAGAAGTGAACAATGAGAACAGTGAACACTGAGAACAGTGAACACAGAGAACACTGAAAACAGAGAACACTGAACACAGAGAACAGTGAACACAGAGAACACTGAAAACAGAGAACACTGAACACAGAGAACAGTGAACCCTGAGAACAGTGAAAACACAGTGAACAAAGAGAACGGTGAACACAGATTGAACACTGAGAACAGTGAACGCAGAGAACAGTGAACACAGACAACAGTGAACACAGACAACACTGAACACAGAAATCGGTTGAACACAGAGAATAGTGAACACAGAGAACAGTGAACACAGAAAACAGTGAACACCGAAATCAGAGAACACAGAGAACACAGAAAACAGATAACACTGAACACAGAGAAAGTAACAGAGAGTGAACACTGAGACCAGTGAACACAGAGAAAACTGTACACAGAGAAAACACTGAGAACAGTGACCACAGAGAACAGTGACCACAGAGAACAGTGAACACAGAGTAAATAAAAGGACGTTGTACACAGAGTGAACACTGAGTACAGAGAACACGGAGAAAGTGAGCACAAAGTGAACACTGAGAACAGTGAACACAGAGAACAGTGAACACAGTGTAAACACTGAGAACAGTGAACACAGAGAACAGTGAACACAGAAATCGGTTGAACACAGAGAATAGTGAACACAGAGAACAGTGAACAAAGAAAACAGTGAACACCGAAATCAGAGAACACAGAAAACAGATAACACTGAACACAGAGAACAGTGAACACAGAGAACACTGAACACAGAGTGAAAAAATAGCACGGTGAACACAGAGTCAACATTGATTACAGTGAACACAGAGAATACTGAACACTGAGAACATAGAACACAGGGAACACTGAAAACAGAGAACACTGAACACAGAGAACAGTGAACGCAAAGAACAGTGGTATCAGAGAACACTGCTCACAGAGAAAAGCGAACAAAGAGAACAGTGAACACAGACAACACTGAACAAAGAGAACAGTGAACAGAGAAAACAGTGAACACAGAAAAAATGTGAACACACAGAACACTGAAAACAGAGAACACTAAACACAGATAACACTGAACTCAGAGAACAGTGAACACAGAGAACAGCGAACCCAGAGAACAGTGAAAACACAGTGAACAAAGAGAACGGTGAACACAGATTGAACACTGAGTACAGTGAACACAGAGAAAGTGAACATAGAGTGAACACTAAGAACAGTGAACACAGACACCACTGAATACAGAGAACAGTGAACACGCAGAACAGTGAACACGCAGAACAGTGAACACAGAGAACAGTGAACACTGGGAACAGTGAACACAGGAAACAGTGAACACAGACAACAGTGAAAAGAGAGAACAGTGAACACAGAGAACAGTGAACACAGAAATCGGTTGAACACAGAGAATAGTGAACACAGAGAACAGTGAACACAGAAAACAGTGAACACCGAAATCAGAGAACACAGAGAACACAGAAAACAGATAACACTGAACACAGAGAACAGTGAACACAGAGAACACTGAACACAGAGTGAAAAAATAGCACGGTGAACACAGAGTCAACATTGATTACAGTGAACACAGAGAATACTGAACACTGAGAACAGAGTACACAGGGAACACTGAAAACAGAGAACACTGAACACAGAGAACAGTGAACGCAAAGAACAGTGGTATCAGAGAACACTGAACACAGAGAAAAGCGAACAAAGAGAACAGTGAACACAGACAACACTGAACAAAGAGAACAGTGAACAGAGAAAACTGTGAACACAGAAAAAATGTGAACACACAGAACACTGAAAACAGAGAACACTAAACACAGATAACACTGAACTCAGAGAACAGTGAACACAGAGAACAGCGAATCCAGAGAACAGTGAAAACACAGTGAACAAAGAGAACGGTGAACACAGCTTGAACACTGAGTACAGTGAACACAGAGAAAGTGAACATAGAGTGAACACTGAGAACAGTGAACACAGACAACACTGAACACAGAGAACAGTGAACACGCAGAACAGTGAACACGCAGAACAGTGAACACAGAGAACAGTGAACACTGGGAACAGTGAACACAGGAAACAGTGAACACAGACAACAGTGAAAAGAGAGAACAGTGAACACAGAGAACAGTAAACACAGAGAACACTGAAAACAGAGAAACTGAATACAGAGAACATTGAACACAAAGAACAGCGAACTCAGAGAACACTGAACACAGATTGAACACAGAGTGATCACTGAGTACAGTGAACAGAGAGAAAGTGAACACAAAGTGAACACTGAGAACAGTGAACACCGAGAACAGTGAACACAGAGTGAACAAAGAGAACGGTGAACACAGAGTCAACACTGATTACAGTGAACACAGAGAAAGTGAACACAGAGTGAACACAGAAAACAGTGAACACAGAGAACACTGAAAACAGACAACACTGAACACAGAGAACAGTGAACACAGAGAACAGTGAACACAGAGAAAGTGAACATAGAGTGAACACTGAGAACAGTAAACACAGACAACACTGAACACAGAGAACAGTGAACACGCAGAACAGTAAACACGCAGAACAGTGAACACAGAGAACAGTGAACACAGAGTAAATAAAAGGACGTTGTACACAGAGTGAACACTGAGTACAGAGAACACGGAGAAAGTGAGCACAAAGTGAACACTGAGAACAGTGAACACAGAGAACAGTGAACACAGTGTAAACACTGAGAACAGTGAACACAGAGAACAGTGAACACAGAAATCGGTTGAACACAGAGAATAGTGAACACAGAGAACAGTGAACAAAGAAAACAGTGAACACCGAAATCAGAGAACACAGAAAACAGATAACACTGAACACAGAGAACAGTGAACACAGAGAACACTGAACACAGAGTGAAAAAATAGCACGGTGAACACAGAGTCAACATTGATTACAGTGAACACAGAGAATACTGAACACTGAGAACAGAGAACACAGGGAACACTGAAAACAGAGAACACTGAACACAGAGAACAGTGAACGCAAAGAACAGTGGTATCAGAGAACACTGCTCACAGAGAAAAGCGAACAAAGAGAACAGTGAACACAGACAACACTGAACAAAGAGAACAGTGAACAGAGAAAACAGTGAACACAGTAAAAATGTGAACACACAGAACACTGAAAACAGAGAACACTAAACACAGATAACACTGAACTCAGAGAACAGTGAACACAGAGAACAGCGAACCCAGAGAACAGTGAAAACACAGTGAACAAAGAGAACGGTGAACACAGATTGAACACTGAGTACAGTGAACACAGAGAAAGTGAACATAGAGTGAACACTAAGAACAGTGAACACAGACACCACTGAATACAGAGAACAGTGAACACGCAGAACAGTGAACACGCAGAACAGTGAACACAGAGAACAGTGAACACACACAAACGTGAACACAGAGAATACCGAACACAGAGAACAGTGAACACAGAGAACAGAGAACACAGAGAACAGTGAACACAGAGAACAGTGAACACAGAGAGCAGTGAAAAGAGAGAACAGTGAACACAGAAAACAGTGAACACAGAGAACACTGAAAACAGAGAACAATGGACACAGAGAACAGTGAACACAGAGAACAGTGAACTCAGAGAACACTGAACACAGACTCATCACTGAGTACAGTGAACACAGAGAAAGTGAACACAAAGTGAACACTGAGAACAGTGAACACCGAGAACAGTGAACACAGAGTGAACAAAGAGAACGGTGAACACAGAGAAAGTGAACACAGAGTGAAAACAGAAAACAGTGAACACAGAGAACACTGAAAACAGACAACATTGAACACAGAGAACATTGAACACAGAGAACAGTGAACACAGAAAACAGTGAACACAGAGAACACTGAAAACAGAGAACACTGAACACAGAGAAATGTGAACATAGAGAACAGTGAACTCTGAGAACACTGAACACATAGTGAACACAAAGTGAACACTGAGTACAGTGAACACAGAGAAAGTGAACACAAAGTGAACACCGAGAACAGTGAACACAGGGAACACTGAACACAGTGTAAACACTGAGAACAGTGAACACAGAGAACAGTGAACACAGAAATCTGTTGAACACAGAGAATAGTGAACACAGAGAACAGTGAACACAGAAAACAGTGAACACCGAAATCAGTGAACACAGAGAACACAGAAAACAGATAACACTGAACACAGAGAACAGTGAACACAGAGAACAGTGACCACAGAGAACAGTGAACACAGAGTAAATAAAAGGACGGTGAACACAGAGTGAACGCTGAGTACAGAGAACACAGAGAAAGTGAACAGAGAGTGAACACTGAGACCAGTGAACACAGAGAACACTGTACACAGAGAAAACACTGAGAACAGTGAACACAGAGAACAGTGAACACCGAAAGCAGTGAACACAGAAAACACTGAAAACAGAGAATACAGAACACAGAGAACAGTGAACACACAGAACAGTGAACACAGAGAATACTGAACACAGAGAACAGTGAACACAGAGAACAGAGAACACAGCGAACACTGAACACAGAGAACAAAAACACAGACAACAGTGAACACAGACAACAGTGAACACAGGAAACAATGAACACAGAGAACACTGAAAAAAGAGAACACTGACACAGAGAACAGTGAACACAGAGAACAGCGAACTCAGAGAACACTGAACACAGAAAACAGTGAACACAGAGAATAGTGAACACTGAGAACAGTGAACACAGAAAACAGTGACAAAAGAGACCTGTGAACACATAGGACAGAGCACGCAGGGAACACTGAACACAGAGAACAGAGAACACAGAGAACAGTGAACACAGAAAGAAGTGAACAATGAGAACAGTGAACACTGAGAACAGTGAACACAGAGAACACTGAAAACAGAGAACACTGAACACAGAGAACAGTGAACACAGAGAACACTGAAAACAGAGAACACTGAACACAGAGAACAGTGAACCCTGAGAACAGTGAAAACACAGTGAACAAAGAGAACGGTGAACACAGATTGAACACTGAGAACAGTGAACGCAGAGAACAGTGAACACAGACAACAGTGAACACAGACAACACTGAACACAGAAATCGGTTGAACACAGAGAATAGTGAACACAGAGAACAGTGAACACAGAAAACAGTGAACACCGAAATCAGAGAACACAGAGAACACAGAAAACAGATAACACTGAACACAGAGAAAGTAACAGAGAGTGAACACTGAGACCAGTGAACACAGAGAAAACTGTACACAGAGAAAACACTGAGAACAGTGACCACAGAGAACAGTGACCACAGAGAACAGTGAACACAGAGTAAATAAAAGGACGTTGTACACAGAGTGAACACTGAGTACAGAGAACACGGAGAAAGTGAGCACAAAGTGAACACTGAGAACAGTGAACACAGAGAACAGTGAACACAGTGTAAACACTGAGAACAGTGAACACAGAGAACAGTGAACACAGAAATCGGTTGAACACAGAGAATAGTGAACACAGAGAACAGTGAACAAAGAAAACAGTGAACACCGAAATCAGAGAACACAGAAAACAGATAACACTGAACACAGAGAACAGTGAACACAGAGAACACTGAACACAGAGTGAAAAAATAGCACGGTGAACACAGAGTCAACATTGATTACAGTGAACACAGAGAATACTGAACACTGAGAACATAGAACACAGGGAACACTGAAAACAGAGAACACTGAACACAGAGAACAGTGAACGCAAAGAACAGTGGTATCAGAGAACACTGCTCACAGAGAAAAGCGAACAAAGAGAACAGTGAACACAGACAACACTGAACAAAGAGAACAGTGAACAGAGAAAACAGTGAACACAGAAAAAATGTGAACACACAGAACACTGAAAACAGAGAACACTAAACACAGATAACACTGAACTCAGAGAACAGTGAACACAGAGAACAGCGAACCCAGAGAACAGTGAAAACACAGTGAACAAAGAGAACGGTGAACACAGATTGAACACTGAGTACAGTGAACACAGAGAAAGTGAACATAGAGTGAACACTAAGAACAGTGAACACAGACACCACTGAATACAGAGAACAGTGAACACGCAGAACAGTGAACACGCAGAACAGTGAACACAGAGAACAGTGAACACTGGGAACAGTGAACACAGGAAACAGTGAACACAGACAACAGTGAAAAGAGAGAACAGTGAACACAGAGAACAGTGAACACAGAAATCGGTTGAACACAGAGAATAGTGAACACAGAGAACAGTGAACACAGAAAACAGTGAACACCGAAATCAGAGAACACAGAGAACACAGAAAACAGATAACACTGAACACAGAGAACAGTGAACACAGAGAACACTGAACACAGAGTGAAAAAATAGCACGGTGAACACAGAGTCAACATTGATTACAGTGAACACAGAGAATACTGAACACTGAGAACAGAGTACACAGGGAACACTGAAAACAGAGAACACTGAACACAGAGAACAGTGAACGCAAAGAACAGTGGTATCAGAGAACACTGAACACAGAGAAAAGCGAACAAAGAGAACAGTGAACACAGACAACACTGAACAAAGAGAACAGTGAACAGAGAAAACTGTGAACACAGAAAAAATGTGAACACACAGAACACTGAAAACAGAGAACACTAAACACAGATAACACTGAACTCAGAGAACAGTGAACACAGAGAACAGCGAATCCAGAGAACAGTGAAAACACAGTGAACAAAGAGAACGGTGAACACAGCTTGAACACTGAGTACAGTGAACACAGAGAAAGTGAACATAGAGTGAACACTGAGAACAGTGAACACAGACAACACTGAACACAGAGAACAGTGAACACGCAGAACAGTGAACACGCAGAACAGTGAACACAGAGAACAGTGAACACTGGGAACAGTGAACACAGGAAACAGTGAACACAGACAACAGTGAAAAGAGAGAACAGTGAACACAGAGAACAGTAAACACAGAGAACACTGAAAACAGAGAAACTGAATACAGAGAACATTGAACACAAAGAACAGCGAACTCAGAGAACACTGAACACAGATTGAACACAGAGTGATCACTGAGTACAGTGAACAGAGAGAAAGTGAACACAAAGTGAACACTGAGAACAGTGAACACCGAGAACAGTGAACACAGAGTGAACAAAGAGAACGGTGAACACAGAGTCAACACTGATTACAGTGAACACAGAGAAAGTGAACACAGAGTGAACACAGAAAACAGTGAACACAGAGAACACTGAAAACAGACAACACTGAACACAGAGAACAGTGAACACAGAGAACAGTGAACACAGAGAAAGTGAACATAGAGTGAACACTGAGAACAGTAAACACAGACAACACTGAACACAGAGAACAGTGAACACGCAGAACAGTAAACACGCAGAACAGTGAACACAGAGAACAGTGAACACAGAGTAAATAAAAGGACGTTGTACACAGAGTGAACACTGAGTACAGAGAACACGGAGAAAGTGAGCACAAAGTGAACACTGAGAACAGTGAACACAGAGAACAGTGAACACAGTGTAAACACTGAGAACAGTGAACACAGAGAACAGTGAACACAGAAATCGGTTGAACACAGAGAATAGTGAACACAGAGAACAGTGAACAAAGAAAACAGTGAACACCGAAATCAGAGAACACAGAAAACAGATAACACTGAACACAGAGAACAGTGAACACAGAGAACACTGAACACAGAGTGAAAAAATAGCACGGTGAACACAGAGTCAACATTGATTACAGTGAACACAGAGAATACTGAACACTGAGAACAGAGAACACAGGGAACACTGAAAACAGAGAACACTGAACACAGAGAACAGTGAACGCAAAGAACAGTGGTATCAGAGAACACTGCTCACAGAGAAAAGCGAACAAAGAGAACAGTGAACACAGACAACACTGAACAAAGAGAACAGTGAACAGAGAAAACAGTGAACACAGAAAAAATGTGAACACACAGAACACTGAAAACAGAGAACACTAAACACAGATAACACTGAACTCAGAGAACAGTGAACACAGAGAACAGCGAACCCAGAGAACAGTGAAAACACAGTGAACAAAGAGAACGGTGAACACAGATTGAACACTGAGTACAGTGAACACAGAGAAAGTGAACATAGAGTGAACACTAAGAACAGTGAACACAGACACCACTGAATACAGAGAACAGTGAACACGCAGAACAGTGAACACGCAGAACAGTGAACACAGAGAACAGTGAACACTGGGAACAGTGAACACAGGAAACAGTGAACACAGACAACAGTGAAAAGAGAGAACAGTGAACACAGAGAACAGTAAACACAGAGAACGCTGAAAACAGAGAAACTGAATACAGAGAACATTGAACACAAAGAACAGTGAACTCAGAGAACACTGAACACAGATTGAACACAGAGTGATCACTGAGTACAGTGAACACAGAGAAAGTGAACACAAAGTGAACACTGAGAACAGTGAACACAGAGAACACTGAAAACAGAAAACACTGAACACAGAGAACAGTGAACACAGAGAACAGTGAACACAGAGAAAGTGAACATAGAGTGAACACTGAGAACAGTAAACACAGACAACACTGAACACAGAGAACAGTGAACACGCAGAACAGTAAACACGCAGAACAGTGAACACAGAGAACAGTGAACACAGACAACAGTAACACAGAGAACAGTGAACACTGGGAACAGTGAACACAGAGAACAGTGAACACAGAGAACACTGAAAACACAGAACACTGAATACAGAGAACAGTGAACACAGAGAACAGTGAACTCAGAAAACACTGAACACAGATTGAACACAGAGTGATCACTGAGTACAGTGAACAGAGAGAAAGTGAACACAAAGTGAACACTGAGAACAGTGAACACCGAGAACAGTGAACACAGAGTGAACAAAGAGAACGGTGAACACAGAGTCAACACTGATTACAGTGAACACAGAGAAAGTGAACACAGAGTGAACACAGAAAACAGTGAACACAGAGAACACTGAAAACAGACAACACTGAACACAGAGAACAGTGAACACAGAGAACAGTGAACACAGAGAAAGTGAACATAGAGTGAACACTGAGAACAGTGAACACAGACAACACTGAACACAGAGAACAGTGAACACGCAGAACAGTAAACACGCAGAAGAGTGAACACAGAGAACAGTGAACACAGACAACAGTAACACAGAGAACAGTGAACACTGGGAACAGTGAACACAGCAAACAGTGAACACAGACAACAGTGAAAAGAGAGAACAGTGAACACAGAGAACACTGAAAACAGAGAAACTGAATACAGAGAACAGTGAACACAGAGAACAGTGAACTCAGAGAACACTGAACACAGATTGAACACAGAGTGATCACTGAATACAGTGAACACAGACAACACTGAACACAGAAAACAGTGAACACGCAGAACAGTAAACACGCAGAACAGTGAACACAGAGAACAGTGAACACAGACAACAGTAACACAGAGAACAGTGAACACTGGGAACAGTGAACCCAGGAAACAGTGAACACAGACAACAGTGAAAAGAGAGAACAGTGAACACTGAGAACAGTGAACACAGAGAACACTGAAAACAGAGAAACTGAACACAGAGAACAGTGAACACAGAAAACAGTGAACACAGAAAACAGTGAACACAGAGAACACTGAAAACAGAGAACAATGAACACAGAGAACAGTGAACACAGAGAACAGTGAACTCAGAGAACACTGAACACAGACTGATCACTGAGTACAGTGAACACAGAGAAAGTGAACACAAAGTGAACACTGAGAACAGTGAACACCGAGAACAGTGAACACAGAGTGAACAAAGCGAACGGTGAACACAGAGTCAACACTGATTACAGTGAACACAGAGAAAGTGAACACAGAGTGAAAACAGAAAACAGTGAACACAGAGAACACTGAAAACAGACAACATTGAACACAGAGAACATTGAACACAGAGAACAGTGAACACAGAAAACAGTGAACACAGAGAACACTGAAAACAGTGAACACTGAACACAGAGACAAGTGAACATAGAGAACAGTGAACTCTGAGAACACTGAACACAGAGTGAACACAAAGTGAACACTGAGTACAGTGAACACAGAGAAAGTGAACACAAAGTGAACACCGAGAACAGTGAACACAGGGAACACTGAACACAGTGTAAACACTGAGAACAGTGAACACAGAGAACAGTGAACACAGAAATCTGTTGAACACAGAGAATAGTGAACACAGAGAACAGTGAACACAGAAAACAGTGAACACCGAAATCAGTGAACACAGAGAACACAGAAAACAGGTAACACTGAACACAGAGAACAGTGAACACAGAGAACAGTGACCACAGAGAACAGTGAACACAGAGTAAATAAAAGGACGGTGAACACAGAGTGAACGCTGAGTACAGAGAACACAGAGAAAGTGAACAGAGAGTGAACACTGAGACCAGTGAACACAGAGAACACTGTACACAGAGAAAACACTGAGAACAGTGAACACAGAGAACAGTGAATACAGAAAACAGTGAACACAGAGAATAGTGAACAGAGAGAACAGTGAACACCGAAAGCAGTGAACACAGAAAACACTGAAAACAGAGAATACAGAACACAGAGAACAGTGAACACACAGAACAGTGAACACAGAGAATACTGAACACAGAGAACAGTGAACACAGAGAACAGAGAACACAGCGAACACTGAACACAGAGAACAAAAACACAGACAACAGTGAACACAGACAACAGTGAACACAGGAAACAATGAACACAGAGAACACTGAAAAAAGAGAACACTGACACAGAGAACAGTGAACACAGAGAACAGCGAACTCAGAGAACACTGAACACAGAAAACAGTGAACACAGAGAATAGTGAACACTGAGAACAGTGAACACAGAAAACAGTGACCACAGAGACCTGTGAACACAGAGGACAGAGCACGCAGGGAACACTGAACACAGAGAACAGAGAACACAGAGAACAGTGAACACAGAAAGAAGTGAACAATGAGAACAGTGAACACTGAGAACAGTGAACACAGAGAACACTGAAAACAGAGAACACTGAACACAGAGAACAGTGAACTCAGAGAACACTGAACACAGAGAACAGTGAACACAGAGAACACTGAAAACAGAGAACACTTAACACAGAGAACAGTGAACCCAGAGAACAGTGAAAACACAGTGAACAAAGAGAACGGTGAACACAGATTGAACACTGAGAACAGTGAACGCAGAGAACAGTGAACACAGACAACAGTGAACACTGACAACAGTGAACACAGAGAATAGTGAACACAGACAACACTGAACACAGAAATCGGTTGAACACAGAGAATAGTGAACACAGAGAACAGTGAACACAGAAAACAGTGAACACCGAAATCAGAGAACACAGAGAACACAGAAAACAGATAACACTGAACACAGAGAAAGTAACAGAGAGTGAACACTGAGACCAGTGAACACAGAGAAAACTGTACACAGAGAAAACACTGAGAACAGTGACCACAGAGAACAGTGCCCACAGAGAACAGTGAACACAGAGTAAATAAAAGGACGTTGTACACAGAGTGAACACTGAGTACAGAGAAAACGGAGAAAGTGAGCACAAAGTGAACACTGAGAACAGTGAACACAGAGAACAGTGAACA
The DNA here is from genome assembly GCF_037043375.1 of Chiloscyllium plagiosum. Lineage (NCBI taxonomy): Eukaryota > Metazoa > Chordata > Chondrichthyes > Orectolobiformes > Hemiscylliidae > Chiloscyllium > Chiloscyllium plagiosum. Next base: position 59,258,768 of record NW_028270169.1, read on the forward strand.
CAGTGTAAACACTGAGAACAGTGAACACAGAGAACAGTGAACACAGAAATCGGTTGAACACAGAGAATAGTGAACACAGAGAACAGTGAACACAGAAAACAGTGAACACCGAAATCAGAGAACACAGAGAACACAGAAAACAGATAACACTGAACACAGAGAACAGTGAACACAGAGAACACTGAGCACAGAGTGAAAAAATAGCACGGTGAACACAGAGTCAACATTGATTACAGTGAACACAGAGAATACTGAACACTGAGAACAGAGAACACAGGGAACACTGAAAACAGAGAACACTGAACACAGAGAACAGTGAACGCAAAGAACAGTGGTATCAGAGAACACTGAACACAGAGAAAAGCGAACAAAGAGAACAGTGAACACAGACAACACTGAACAAAGAGAACAGTGAACAGAGAAAACTGTGAACACAGAAAAAATGTGAATACACAGAACACTGAAAACAGAGAACACTAAACACAGATAACACTGAACTCAGAGAACAGTGAACACAGAGAACAGCGAACCCAGAGAACAGTGAAAACACAGTGAACAAAGAGAACGGTGAACACAGCTTGAACACTGAGTACAGTGAACACAGAGAAAGTGAACATAGAGTGAACACTGAGAACAGTGAACACAGACAACACTGAACACAGAGAACAGTGAACACGCAGAACAGTGAACACGCAGAACAGTGAACACAGAGAACAGTGAACACTGGGAACAGTGAACACAGGAAACAGTGAACACAGACAACAGTGAAAAGAGAGAACAGTGAACACAGAGAACAGTAAACACAGAGAACACTGAAAACAGAGAAACTGAATACAGAGAACATTGAACACAAAGAACAGTGAACTCAGAGAACACTGAACACAGATTGAACACAGAGTGATCACTGAGTACAGTGAACACAGAGATAGTGAACACAAAGTGAACACTGAGAACAGTGAACACCGAGAACAGTGAACACAGAGTGAACAAAGAGAACGGTGAACACAGAGTCAACACTGATTACAGTGAACACAGAGAAAGTGAACACAGAGTGAACACAGAAAACAGTGAACACAGAGAACACTGAAAACAGACAACACTGAACACAGAGAACAGTGAACACAGAGAAAGTGAACATAGAGTGAACACTGAGAACAGTGAACACAGACAACACTGAACACAGAGAACAGTGAACACGCAGAACAGTAAACACGCAGAACAGTGAACACAGAGAACAGTGAACACAGACAACAGTAACACAGAGAACAGTGAACACTGGGAACAGTGAACACAGAGAACAGTGAACACAGAGAACACTGAAAACAGAGAACACTGAATACAGAGAACAGTGAACACAGAGAACAGTGAACTCAGAAAACACTGAACACAGATTGAACACAGAGTGATCACTGAGTACAGTGAACAGAGAGAAAGTGAACACAAAGTGAACACTGAGAACAGTGAACACCGAGAACAGTGAACACAGACTGAACAAAGAGAACGGTGAACACAGAGTCAACACTGATTACAGTGAACAGAGAGAAAGTGAACACAGAGTGAACACAGAAAACAGTGAACACAGAGAACACTGAAAACAGACAACACTGAACACAGAGAACAGTGAACACAGAGAACAGTGAACACAGAGAAAGTGAACATAGAGTGAACACTGAGAACAGTGAACACAGACAACACTGAACACAGAGAACAGTGAACACGCAGAACAGTAAACACGCAGAAGAGTGAACACAGAGAACAGTGAACACAGACAACAGTAACACAGAGAACAGTGAACACTGGGAACAGTGAACACAGCAAACAGTGAACACAGACAACAGTGAAAAGAGAGAACAGTGAACACAGAGAACACTGAAAACAGAGAAACTGAATACAGAGAACAGTGAACACAGAGAACAGTGAACTCAGAGAACACTGAACACAGATTGAACACAGAGTGATCACTGAGTACAGTGAACACAGACAACACTGAACGCAGAGAACAGTGAACACGCAGAACAGTAAACACGCAGAACAGTGAACACAGAGAACAGTGAACACAGACAACAGTAACACAGAGAACAGTGAACACTGGGAACAGTGAACACAGGAAACAGTGAACACAGACAACAGTGAAAAGAGAGAACAGTGAACACAGAGAACAGTGAACACAGAGAACACTGAAAACAGAGAAACTGAACACAGAGAACAGTGAACACAGAAAACAGTGAACACAGAAAACAGTGAACACAGAGAACACTGAAAACAGAGAACAATGAACACAGAGAACAGTGAACACAGAGAACAGTGAACTCAGAGAACACTGAACACAGACTGATCACTGAGTACAGTGAACACAGAGAAAGTGAACACAAAGTGAACACTGAGAACAGTGAACACCGAGAACAGTGAACACAGAGTGAACAAAGAGAACGGTGAACACAGAGTCAACACTGATTACAGTGAACACAGAGAAAGTGAACACAGAGTGAAAACAGAAAACAGTGAACACAGAGAACACTGAAAACAGACAACATTGAACACAGAGAACATTGAACACAGAGAACAGTGAACACAGAAAACAGTGAACACAGAGAACACTGAAAACAGAGAACACTGAACACAGAGAAAAGTGAACATAGAGAACAGTGAACTCTGAGAACACTGAACACAGAGTGAACACAAAGTGAACACTGAGTACAGTGAACACAGAGAAAGTGAACACAAAGTGAACACCGAGAACAGTGAACACAGGGAACACTGAACACAGTGTAAACACTGAGAACAGTGAACACAGAGAACAGTGAACACAGAAATCTGTTGAACACAGAGAATAGTGAACACAGAGAACAGTGAACACAGAAAACAGTGAACACCGAAATCAGTGAACACAGAGAACACAGAAAACAGATAACACTGAACACAGAGAACAGTGAACACAGAGAACAGTGACCACAGAGAACAGTGAACACAGAGTAAATAAAAGGACGGTGAACACAGAGTGAACGCTGAGTACAGAGAACACAGAGAAAGTGAACAGAGAGTGAACACTGAGACCAGTGAACATTGAGAACACTGTACACAGAGAAAACACTGAGAACAGTGAACACAGAGAACTGTGAATACAGAAAACAGTGAACACAGAGAATAGTGAACAGAGAGAACAGTGAACACCGAAAGCAGTGAACACAGAAAACACTGAAATCAGAGAATACAGAACACAGAGAACAGTGAACACAGAGAACAGTGAACACAGAGAATACTGAACACAGAGAACAGTGAACACAGAGAACAAAAACACAGACAACAGTGAACACAGACAACAGTGAACACAGGAAACAGTGAACACAGAGAACACTGAAAAAAGAGAACACTGACACAGAGAACAGTGAACACAGAGAACAGCGAACTCAGAGAACACTGAACACAGAAAACAGTGAACACAGAGAATAGTGAACACTGAGAACAGTGAACACAGAAAACAGTGACAAAAGAGACCTGTGAACACAGAGGACAGAGCACGCAGGGAACACTGAACACAGAGAACAGAGAACACAGAGAACAGTGAACACAGAAAGAAGTGAACAATGAGAACAGTGAACACTGAGAACAGTGAACACAGAGAACACTGAAAACAGAGAACACTGAACACAGAGAACAGTGAACTCAGAGAACACTGAACACAGAGAACAGTGAACACAGAGAACACTGAAAACAGAGAACACTGAACACAGAGAACAGTGAACCCAGAAAACAGTGAAAACACAGTGAACAAAGAGAACGGTGAACACAGATTGAACACTGAGAACAGTGAACGCAGAGAACAGTGAACACAGACAACAGTGAACACAGACAACAGTGAACACAGAGAATAGTGAACACAGACTACACTGAACACAGAAATCGGTTGAACACAGAGAATAGTGAACACAGAGAACAGTGAACACAGAATGCAGTGAACACCGAAATCAGAGAACACAGAGAACGCAGAAAACAGATAACTCTGAACACAGAGAAAGTAACAGAGAGTGAACACTGAGACCAGTGAACACAGAGAAAACTGTACACAGAGAAAACACTGAGAACAGTGACCACAGAGAACAGTGACCACAGAAAACAGTGAACACAGAGTAAATAAAAGGACGTTGTACACAGAGTGAACACTGAGTACAGAGAACACGGAGAAAGTGAGCACAAAGTGAACACTGAGAACAGTGAACACAGAGAACAGTGAACACAGAAATCGGTTGAACACAGAGAATAGTGAACACAGAGAACAGTGAACACAGAAAACAGTGAACACCGAAATCAGAGAAGAGAGAACACAGAAAACAGATAACACTGAACACAGAGAACAGTGAACACAGAGAACACTGAACACAGAGTGAAAAAATAGCACGGTGAACACAGAGTCAACATTGATTACAGTGAACACAGAGAATACTGAACACTGAGAACAGAGAACACAGGGAACACTGAAAACAGAGAACACTGAACACAGAGAACAGTGAACGCAAAGAACAGTGGTATCAGAGAACACTGATCACAGAGAAAAGCGAACAAAGAGAACAGTGAACACAGACAACACTGAACAAAGAGAACAGTGAACAGAGAAAACAGTGAACACAGAAAAAATGTGAACACACAGAACACTGAAAACAGAGAACACTGAACACAGAGAACACTGAACTCAGAGAACAGTGAACACACAGAACAGTGAACCCAGAGAACAGTGAAAACACAGTGAACAAAGAGAACGGTGAACACAGATTGAACACTGAGTACAGTGAACACAGAGAAAGTGAACATAGAGTGAACACTGAGAACAGTGAACACAGACAACACTGAACACAGAGAACAGTGAACACGCAGAACAGTGAACACAGAGAACAGTGAACACTGGGAACAGTGAACACAGGAAACAGTGAACACAGACAACAGTGAAAAGAGAGAACAGTGAACACAGAGAACAGTAAACACAGAGAACACTGAAAACAGAGAAACTGAATACAGAGAACAGTGAACACAGAGAACAGTGAACTCAGAGAACACTGAACACAGATTGAACACAGAGTGATCACTGAGTACAGTGAACACAGAGAAAGTGAACACAAAGTGAACACTGAGAACAGTGAACACCGAGAACAGTGAACAGAGAGAACACAGAACACAGAGTGAACAAAGAGAACGGTGAACACAGAGTCAACACTGAGAACAGTGAACACAGAGAACAGTGAACACAGTGTAAACACTGAGAACAGTGAACACAGAGAACAGTGAACACAGAGAACAGTGAACACAGAAATCGGTTGAACACAGAGAATAGTGAACACAGAGAACAGTGAACACAGAAAACAGTGAACACCGAAATCAGAGAACACAGAGAACACAGAAAACAGATAACACTGAACACAGAGAACAGTGAACACAGAGAACACTGAACACAGAGTGAAAAAATAGCACGGTGAACACAGAGTCAACATTGATTACAGTGAACACAGAGAATACTGAACACTGAGAACAGAGAACACAGGGAACACTGAAAACAGAGAACACGGAACACAGAGAACAGTGAACGCAAAGAACAGTGGTATCAGAGAACACTGAACACAGAGAAAAGCGAACAAAGAGAACAGTGAACACAGACAACACTGAACAAAGAGAACAGTGAACAGAGAAAACAGTGAACACAGAAAAAATGTGAACACACAGAACACTGAAAACAGAGAACACTGAACACAGAGAAAACTGAACTCAGAGAACAGTGAACACAGAGAACAGCGAACCCAGAGAACAGTGAAAACACAGTGAACAAAGAGAACGGTGAACACAGATTGAACACTGAGTACAGTGAACACAGAGAAAGTGAACATAGAGTGAACACTGAGAACAGTGAACACAGACAACACTGAACACAGAGAACAGTGAACACGCAGAACAGTGAACACGCAGAACAGTGAACACAGAGAACAGTGAACACTGGGAACAGTGAACACAGGAAACAGTGAACACAGACAACAGTGAAAAGAGAGAACAGTGAACACAGAGAACAGTAAACACAGAGAACACTGAAAACAGAGAAACTGAATACAGAGAACATTGAACACAAAGAACAGTGAACTCAGAGAACACTGAACACAGATTGAACACAGAGTGATCACTGAGTACAGTGAACACAGAGAAAGTGAACACAAAGTGAACACTGAGAACAGTGAACACCGAGAACAGTGAACACAGAGTGAACAAAGAGAACGGTGAACACAGAGTCAACACTGATTACAGTGAACACAGAGAAAGTGAACACAGAGTGAACACAGAAAACAGTGAACACAGAGAACACTGAAAACAGACAACACTGAACACAGAGAACAGTGAACACAGAGAACAGTGAACACAGAGAAAGTGAACATAGAGTGAATACTGAGAACAGTGAACACAGACAACACTGAACACAGAGAACAGTGAACACGCAGAACAGTAAACACGCAAAACAGTGAACACAGAGAACAGTGAACACAGACAACAGTAACTCAGAGAACAGTGAACACTGGGAACAGTGAACACAGAGAACAGTGAACACAGAGAACACTGAAAACAGAGAACACTGAATACAGAGAACAGTGAACACAGAGAACAGTGAAAACAGAGAACACTGAATACAGAGAACAGTGAACACAGAGAACAGTGAACTCAGAAAACAATGAACACAGATTGAACACAGAGTGATCACTGAGTACAGTGAACACAGAGAAAGTGAACACAAAGTGAACACTGAGAACAGTGAACACCGAGAACAGTGAACACAGAGTGAACAAAGAGAACGGTGAACACAGAGTCAACACTGATTACAGTGAACACAGAGAAAGTGAACACAGAGTGAACACAGAAAACAGTGAACACAGAGAACACTGAAAACAGACAACACTGAACACAGAGAACAGTGAACACAGAGAACAGTGAACACAGAGAACAGTGAACATAGAGTGAACACTGAGAACAGTGAACACAGACAACACTGAACACAGAGAACAGTGAACATGCAGAACAGTAAACACGCAGAAGAGTGAACACAGAGAACAGTGAACACAGACAACAGTAACACAGAGAACAGTGAACACTGGGAACAGTGAACACAGCAAACAGTGAACACAGACAACAGTGAAAAGAGAGAACAGTGAACACAGAGAACACTGAAAACAGAGAAACTGAATACAGAGAACAGTGAACACAGAGAACAGTGAACTCAGAGAACACTGCACACAGATTGAACACAGAGTGATCACTGAGTACAGTGAACACAGACAACACTGAACACAGAGAACATTGAACACAGAGAACAGTGAACACAGAAAACAGTGAACACAGAGAACACTGAAAACAGAGAACACTGAACACAGAGAAAAGTGAACATAGAGAACAGTGAACTCTGAGAACACTGAACACAGAGTGAACACAAAGTGAACACTGAGTACAGTGAACACAGAGAAAGTGAACACAAAGTGAACACCGAGAACAGTGAACACAGGGAACACTGAACACAGTGTAAACACTGAGAACAGTGAACACAGAGAACAGTGAACACAGAAATCTGTTGAACACAGAGAATAGTGAACACAGTGAACAGTGAACACAGAAAACAGTGAACACCGAAATCAGTGAACACAGAGAACACAGAAAACAGATAACACTGAACACAGAGAACAGTGAACACAGAGAACAGTGACCACAGAGAACAGTGAACACAGAGTAAATAAAAGGACGGTGAACACAGAGTGAACGCTGAGTACAGAGAACACAGAGAAAGTGAACAGAGAGTGAACACTGAGACCAGTGAACATTGAGAACACTGTACACAGAGAAAACACTGAGAACAGTGAACACAGAGAACTGTGAATACAGAAAACAGTGAACACAGAGAATAGTGAACAGAGAGAACAGTGAACACCGAAAGCAGTGAACACAGAAAACACTGAAATCAGAGAATACAGAACACAGAGAACAGTGAACACAGAGAACAGTGAACACAGAGAATACTGAACACAGAAAACAGTGAACACAGAGAACAAAAACACAGACAACAGTGAACACAGACAACAGTGAACACAGGAAACAGTGAACACAGAGAACACTGAAAAAAGAGAACACTGACACAGAGAACAGTGAACACAGAGAACAGCGAACTCAGAGAACACTGAACACAGAAAACAGTGAACACAGAGAATAGTGAACACTGAGAACAGTGAACACAGAAAACAGTGACAAAAGAGACCTGTGAACACAGAGGACAGAGCACGCAGGGAACACTGAACACAGAGAACAGAGAACACAGAGAACAGTGAACACAGAAAGAAGTGAACAATGAGAACAGTGAACACTGAGAACAGTGAACACAGAGAACACTGAAAACAGAGAACACTGAACACAGAGAACAGTGAACTCAGAGAACACTGAACACAGAGAACAGTGAACACAGAGAACACTGAAAACAGAGAACACTGAACACAGAGAACAGTGAACCCAGAAAACAGTGAAAACACAGTGAACAAAGAGAACGGTGAACACAGATTGAACACTGAGAACAGTGAACGCAGAGAACAGTGAACACAGACAACAGTGAACACAGACAACAGTGAACACAGAGAATAGTGAACACAGACTACACTGAACACAGAAATCGGTTGAACACAGAGAATAGTGAACACAGAGAACAGTGAACACAGAATGCAGTGAACACCGAAATCAGAGAACACAGAGAACGCAGAAAACAGATAACTCTGAACACAGAGAAAGTAACAGAGAGTGAACACTGAGACCAGTGAACACAGAGAAAACTGTACACAGAGAAAACACTGAGAACAGTGACCACAGAGAACAGTGACCACAGAAAACAGTGAACACAGAGTAAATAAAAGGACGTTGTACACAGAGTGAACACTGAGTACAGAGAACACGGAGAAAGTGAGCACAAAGTGAACACTGAGAACAGTGAACACAGAGAACAGTGAACACAGAAATCGGTTGAACACAGAGAATAGTGAACACAGAGAACAGTGAACACAGAAAACAGTGAACACCGAAATCAGAGAAGAGAGAACACAGAAAACAGATAACACTGAACACAGAGAACAGTGAACACAGAGAACACTGAACACAGAGTGAAAAAATAGCACGGTGAACACAGAGTCAACATTGATTACAGTGAACACAGAGAATACTGAACACTGAGAACAGAGAACACAGGGAACACTGAAAACAGAGAACACTGAACACAGAGAACAGTGAACGCAAAGAACAGTGGTATCAGAGAACACTGATCACAGAGAAAAGCGAACAAAGAGAACAGTGAACACAGACAACACTGAACAAAGAGAACAGTGAACAGAGAAAACAGTGAACACAGAAAAAATGTGAACACACAGAACACTGAAAACAGAGAACACTGAACACAGAGAACACTGAACTCAGAGAACAGTGAACACACAGAACAGTGAACCCAGAGAACAGTGAAAACACAGTGAACAAAGAGAACGGTGAACACAGATTGAACACTGAGTACAGTGAACACAGAGAAAGTGAACATAGAGTGAACACTGAGAACAGTGAACACAGACAACACTGAACACAGAGAACAGTGAACACGCAGAACAGTGAACACAGAGAACAGTGAACACTGGGAACAGTGAACACAGGAAACAGTGAACACAGACAACAGTGAAAAGAGAGAACAGTGAACACAGAGAACAGTAAACACAGAGAACACTGAAAACAGAGAAACTGAATACAGAGAACAGTGAACACAGAGAACAGTGAACTCAGAGAACACTGAACACAGATTGAACACGGAGTGATCACTGAGTACAGTGAACACAGAGAAAGTGAACACAAAGTGAACACTGAGAACAGTGAACACCGAGAACAGTGAACAGAGAGAACACAGAACACAGAGTGAACAAAGAGAACGGTGAACACAGAGTCAACACTGAGAACAGTGAACACAGAGAACAGTGAACACAGTGTAAACACTGAGAACAGTGAACACAGAGAACAGTGAACACAGAGAACAGTGAACACAGAAATCGGTTGAACACAGAGAATAGTGAACACAGAGAACAGTGAACACAGAAAACAGTGAACACCGAAATCAGAGAACACAGAGAACACAGAAAACAGATAACACTGAACACAGAGAACAGTGAACACAGAGAACACTGAACACAGAGTGAAAAAATAGCACGGTGAACACAGAGTCAACATTGATTACAGTGAACACAGAGAATACTGAACACTGAGAACAGAGAACACAGGGAACACTGAAAACAGAGAACACGGAACACAGAGAACAGTGAACGCAAAGAACAGTGGTATCAGAGAACACTGAACACAGAGAAAAGCGAACAAAGAGAACAGTGAACACAGACAACACTGAACAAAGAGAACAGTGAACAGAGAAAACAGTGAACACAGAAAAAATGTGAACACACAGAACACTGAAAACAGAGAACACTGAACACAGAGAAAACTGAACTCAGAGAACAGTGAACACAGAGAACAGCGAACCCAGAGAACAGTGAAAACACAGTGAACAAAGAGAACGGTGAACACAGATTGAACACTGAGTACAGTGAACACAGAGAAAGTGAACATAGAGTGAACACTGAGAACAGTGAACACAGACAACACTGAACACAGAGAACAGTGAACACGCAGAACAGTGAACACGCAGAACAGTGAACACAGAGAACAGTGAACACTGGGAACAGTGAACACAGGAAACAGTGAACACAGACAACAGTGAAAAGAGAGAACAGTGAACACAGAGAACAGTAAACACAGAGAACACTGAAAACAGAGAAACTGAATACAGAGAACATTGAACACAAAGAACAGTGAACTCAGAGAACACTGAACACAGATTGAACACAGAGTGATCACTGAGTACAGTGAACACAGAGAAAGTGAACACAAAGTGAACACTGAGAACAGTGAACACCGAGAACAGTGAACACAGAGTGAACAAAGAGAACGGTGAACACAGAGTCAACACTGATTACAGTGAACACAGAGAAAGTGAACACAGAGTGAACACAGAAAACAGTGAACACAGAGAACACTGAAAACAGACAACACTGAACACAGAGAACAGTGAACACAGAGAACAGTGAACACAGAGAAAGTGAACATAGAGTGAATACTGAGAACAGTGAACACAGACAACACTGAACACAGAGAACAGTGAACACGCAGAACAGTAAACACGCAAAACAGTGAACACAGAGAACAGTGAACACAGACAACAGTAACTCAGAGAACAGTGAACACTGGGAACAGTGAACACAGAGAACAGTGAACACAGAGAACACTGAAAACAGAGAACACTGAATACAGAGAACAGTGAACACAGAGAACAGTGAAAACAGAGAACACTGAATACAGAGAACAGTGAACACAGAGAACAGTGAACTCAGAAAACAATGAACACAGATTGAACACAGAGTGATCACTGAGTACAGTGAACACAGAGAAAGTGAACACAAAGTGAACACTGAGAACAGTGAACACCGAGAACAGTGAACACAGAGTGAACAAAGAGAACGGTGAACACAGAGTCAACACTGATTACAGTGAACACAGAGAAAGTGAACACAGAGTGAACACAGAAAACAGTGAACACAGAGAACACTGAAAACAGACAACACTGAACACAGAGAACAGTGAACACAGAGAACAGTGAACACAGAGAACAGTGAACATAGAGTGAACACTGAGAACAGTGAACACAGACAACACTGAACACAGAGAACAGTGAACATGCAGAACAGTAAACACGCAGAAGAGTGAACACAGAGAACAGTGAACACAGACAACAGTAACACAGAGAACAGTGAACACTGGGAACAGTGAACACAGCAAACAGTGAACACAGACAACAGTGAAAAGAGAGAACAGTGAACACAGAGAACACTGAAAACAGAGAAACTGAATACAGAGAACAGTGAACACAGAGAACAGTGAACTCAGAGAACACTGCACACAGATTGAACACAGAGTGATCACTGAGTACAGTGAACACAGACAACACTGAACACAGAGAACAGTGAACACGCAGATCAGTAAACACGCAGAACAGTGAACACAGAGAACAGTGAACACAGACAACAGTAACACAGAGAACAGTGAACACTGGGAACAGTGAACACAGGAAACAGTGAACACAGACAACAGTGAAAAGAGAGAACAGTGAACACAGAGAACAGTGAACACAGAGAACTCTGAAAACAGAGAAACTGAATACAGAGAACAGTGAACACAGAAAACAGTGAACACAGAAAACAGTGAACACAGAGAACACTGAAAACAGAGAACAATGAACACAGAGAACAGTGAACACAGAGAACAGTGAACTCAGAGAACACTGAACACAGATTGAACACAGACTGATCACTGAGTACAGTGAACACAGACAACACTGAACACAGAGAACAGTGAACACGCAGAACAGTAAACACGCAGAACAGTGAACACAGAGAACAGTGAACACAGACAACAGTAACACAGAGAACAGTGAACACTGGGAACAGTGAACACAGGAAACAGTGAACACAGACAACAGTGAAAAGAGAGAACAGTGAACACAGAGAACAGTGAACACAGAGAACTCTGAAAACAGAGAAACTGAATACAGAGAACAGTGAACACAGAAAACAGTGAACACAGAAAACAGTGAACACAGAGAACACTGAAAACAGAGAACAATGAACACAGAGAACAGTGAACACAGAGAACAGTGAACTCAGAGAACACTGCACACAGATTGAACACAGAGTGAACACTAAGTACAGTGAACACAGAGAAAGTGCACACAGAGAACAGTGAACTCAGAGAACACTGAACACAGAGTGAACACAAAGTGAACACTGAGTACAGTGAACACAGAGAAAGTGAAAACAAAGTGAACACTGAGAACAGTGAACCCAGGGAACAGTGAACACATTGTAAACACTGAGAACAGTGAACACAGAGAACAGTGAACACAGAGAACAGTGAACACAGAAATCGGTTGAACACAGAGAATAGTGAACACAGAGAACAGTGAACACAGAAAACAGTGAACACCGAAATCAGTGAACAAAGAGAACAGTGAACACAGATAACACTGAACACTGAGAACAGTGAACACAGAGAACAGTGAACACAGTGTAAACACTGAGAACAGTGAACACAGAGAACAGTGAACACAGAGAACAGTGAACACAGAAATCGGTTGAACACAGAGAATAGTGAACACAGAGAACAGTGAACACAGAAAACAGTGAACACCGAAATCAGAGAACACAGAGAACACAGAAAACAGATAACACTGAACACAGAGAACAGTGAACACAGAGAACACTGAACACAGAGTGAAAAAATAGCACGGTGAACACAGAGTCAACATTGATTACAGTGAACACAGAGAATACTGAACACTGAGAACAGAGAACACAGGGAACACTGAAAACAGAGAACACGGAACACAGAGAACAGTGAACGCAAAGAACAGTGGTATCAGAGAACACTGAACACAGAGAAAAGCGAACAAAGAGAACAGTGAACACAGACAACACTGAACAAAGAGAACAGTGAACAGAGAAAACAGTGAACACAGAAAAAATGTGAACACACAGAACACTGAAAACAGAGAACACTGAACACAGAGAAAACTGAACTCAGAGAACAGTGAACACAGAGAACAGCGAACCCAGAGAACAGTGAAAACACAGTGAACAAAGAGAACGGTGAACACAGATTGAACACTGAGTACAGTGAACACAGAGAAAGTGAACATAGAGTGAACACTGAGAACAGTGAACACAGACAACACTGAACACAGAGAACAGTGAACACGCAGAACAGTGAACACGCAGAACAGTGAACACAGAGAACAGTGAACACTGGGAACAGTGAACACAGGAAACAGTGAACACAGACAACAGTGAAAAGAGAGAACAGTGAACACAGAGAACAGTAAACACAGAGAACACTGAAAACAGAGAAACTGAATACAGAGAACATTGAACACAAAGAACAGTGAACTCAGAGAACACTGAACACAGATTGAACACAGAGTGATCACTGAGTACAGTGAACACAGAGAAAGTGAACACAAAGTGAACACTGAGAACAGTGAACACCGAGAACAGTGAACACAGAGTGAACAAAGAGAACGGTGAACACAGAGTCAACACTGATTACAGTGAACACAGAGAAAGTGAACACAGAGTGAACACAGAAAACAGTGAACACAGAGAACACTGAAAACAGACAACACTGAACACAGAGAACAGTGAACACAGAGAACAGTGAACACAGAGAAAGTGAACATAGAGTGAATACTGAGAACAGTGAACACAGACAACACTGAACACAGAGAACAGTGAACACGCAGAACAGTAAACACGCAAAACAGTGAACACAGAGAACAGTGAACACAGACAACAGTAACTCAGAGAACAGTGAACACTGGGAACAGTGAACACAGAGAACAGTGAACACAGAGAACACTGAAAACAGAGAACACTGAATACAGAGAACAGTGAACACAGAGAACAGTGAAAACAGAGAACACTGAATACAGAGAACAGTGAACACAGAGAACAGTGAACTCAGAAAACAATGAACACAGATTGAACACAGAGTGATCACTGAGTACAGTGAACACAGAGAAAGTGAACACAAAGTGAACACTGAGAACAGTGAACACCGAGAACAGTGAACACAGAGTGAACAAAGAGAACGGTGAACACAGAGTCAACACTGATTACAGTGAACACAGAGAAAGTGAACACAGAGTGAACACAGAAAACAGTGAACACAGAGAACACTGAAAACAGACAACACTGAACACAGAGAACAGTGAACACAGAGAACAGTGAACACAGAGAACAGTGAACATAGAGTGAACACTGAGAACAGTGAACACAGACAACACTGAACACAGAGAACAGTGAACATGCAGAACAGTAAACACGCAGAAGAGTGAACACAGAGAACAGTGAACACAGACAACAGTAACACAGAGAACAGTGAACACTGGGAACAGTGAACACAGCAAACAGTGAACACAGACAACAGTGAAAAGAGAGAACAGTGAACACAGAGAACACTGAAAACAGAGAAACTGAATACAGAGAACAGTGAACACAGAGAACAGTGAACTCAGAGAACACTGCACACAGATTGAACACAGAGTGATCACTGAGTACAGTGAACACAGACAACACTGAACACAGAGAACAGTGAACACGCAGATCAGTAAACACGCAGAACAGTGAACACAGAGAACAGTGAACACAGACAACAGTAACACAGAGAACAGTGAACACTGGGAACAGTGAACACAGGAAACAGTGAACACAGACAACAGTGAAAAGAGAGAACAGTGAACACAGAGAACAGTGAACACAGAGAACTCTGAAAACAGAGAAACTGAATACAGAGAACAGTGAACACAGAAAACAGTGAACACAGAAAACAGTGAACACAGAGAACACTGAAAACAGAGAACAATGAACACAGAGAACAGTGAACACAGAGAACAGTGAACTCAGAGAACACTGAACACAGATTGAACACAGACTGATCACTGAGTACAGTGAACACAGACAACACTGAACACAGAGAACAGTGAACACGCAGAACAGTAAACACGCAGAACAGTGAACACAGAGAACAGTGAACACAGACAACAGTAACACAGAGAACAGTGAACACTGGGAACAGTGAACACAGGAAACAGTGAACACAGACAACAGTGAAAAGAGAGAACAGTGAACACAGAGAACAGTGAACACAGAGAACTCTGAAAACAGAGAAACTGAATACAGAGAACAGTGAACACAGAAAACAGTGAACACAGAAAACAGTGAACACAGAGAACACTGAAAACAGAGAACAATGAACACAGAGAACAGTGAACACAGAGAACAGTGAACTCAGAGAACACTGCACACAGATTGAACACAGAGTGAACACTAAGTACAGTGAACACAGAGAAAGTGCACACAGAGAACAGTGAACTCAGAGAACACTGAACACAGAGTGAACACAAAGTGAACACTGAGTACAGTGAACACAGAGAAAGTGAAAACAAAGTGAACACTGAGAACAGTGAACCCAGGGAACAGTGAACACATTGTAAACACTGAGAACAGTGAACACAGAGAACAGTGAACACAGAGAACAGTGAACACAGAAATCGGTTGAACACAGAGAATAGTGAACACAGAGAACAGTGAACACAGAAAACAGTGAACACCGAAATCAGTGAACAAAGAGAACAGTGAACACAGATAACACTGAACACAGAGAACAGTGAACACAGAGAACAGTGACCACAGAGAACAGTGAACACAGAGTAAATAAAAGGACGGTGAACACAGAGAGAACGCTGAGTACAGAGAACACAGAGAAAGTGAACAGAGAGTGAACACTGAGACCAGTAAACACAGAGAACACTGTTCACAGAGAAAACACTGAGAACTGTGAACACAGAGAACAGTGAATACAGAAAACAGTGAACTCAGAGAATAGTGAACAGAGAGAACAGTGAACACAGAAAACACTGAAAACAGAGAATACAGAATACAGAGAACAGTGAACACACAGAACAGTGAACACAGAGAATACTGAACACAGAGAACACTGAATACAGAGAACAGTGAACAGAGAGAACAGTGAACACAGAAAACACTGAAAACAGAGAATACAGAATACAGAGAACAGTGAACACACAGAACAGTGAACACAGAGAATACTGAACACAGAGATCAGTGAACACATAGAACAGAGCGAACACTGAACACAGAGAACAAAAACACAGACAACAGTGAACACAGACAACAGTGAACACAGGAAACAGTGAACACAGAGAACACTGAAAACAGAGAACACTGACACAGAGAACAGTGAACACAGAGAACAGCGAACTCAGAGAACACTGAACACAGAGAACAGTGAACACAGAGAACAGTGAACACAGAGAACAGTGAACACAGAAATCGGTTGAACACAGAGAATAGTGAACACAGAGAACAGTGAACACCGAAATCAGTGAACACAGAGAACAGTGAACACAGATAACACTGAACACAGAGAACAGTGAACACAGAGAACAGTGACCACAGAGAACAGTGAACACAGAGTAAATAAAAGGACGGTGAACACAGAGAGAACGCTGAGTACAGAGAACACAGAGAAAGTGAACAGAGAGTGAACACTGAGACCAGTAAACACAGAGAACACTGTTCACAGAGAAAACACTGAGAACTGTGAACACAGAGAACAGTGAATACAGAAAACAGTGAACTCAGAGAATAGTGAACAGAGAGAACAGTGAACACAGAAAACACTGAAAACAGAGAATACAGAATACAGAGAACAGTGAACACACAGAACAGTGAACACAGAGAATACTGAACACAGAGAACACTGAATACAGAGAACAGTGAACAGAGAGAACAGTGAACACAGAAAACACTGAAAACAGAGAATACAGAATACAGAGAACAGTGAACACACAGAACAGTGAACACAGAGAATACTGAACACAGAGATCAGTGAACACATAGAACAGAGCGAACACTGAACACAGAGAACAAAAACACAGACAACAGTGAACACAGACAACAGTGAACACAGGAAACAGTGAACACAGAGAACACTGAAAACAGAGAACACTGACACAGAGAACAGTGAACACAGAGAACAGCGAACTCAGAGAACACTGAACACAGAAAACAGTGAACACAGAGAATAGTGAACACAGAGAACAGTGAACACAGAAAACAGTGAACATAGAGAACACTGAAAACAGAGAACACAGAGAAGAGTGAACACAGAGAACAGTGAACACAGACAACACTGAACAGTGAGAACTGTGAACACAGAGGACAGAGCACGAAGGGAACACTGAACACAGAGAACAGAGAACACAGAGAACAGTGAACACAGAAAGAAGTGAACAATGAGAACAGTGAACACTGAGAACCGTGAACCCAGAGAACACTGAACACAGAGAACAGTGAACTCAGAGAACACTGAACACAGAGAACATTGAACGCAGAGAATACTGAACACAGAGAACAGAGAACACAGGGAACACTGAAAACAGAGAACACTAAACACAGAGAACAGTGAACACAAAGAACAGTGGTATCAGAGAACACTGAACACAGAGAACAGCGAACAAAGAGAACAGTGAACACAGACAACACTGAACAAAGAGAACAGTGAACACAGAAAACAGTGAACACAGAAAAAATGTGAACACAGAGAACACTGAAAACAGAGAACACTGAACACAGAGAACAGTGAACTCAGAGAACAGTGAAGACAGAGAACAGTGAACGCAGAGAACAGTGAAAACACAGTGAACAAAGAGAACGGTAAACACAGATTGGACACTGAGTACAGTGAACACACAGAAAGTGAACATAGAGTGAACACTGAGAACAGTTAACACAGACAACACTGAACACAGAGAATAGTGAACACAGAGAACAGTGAACACGCAGAACAGTGAACACAGAGAACAGTGAACACAGACAACAGTAACACAGAGAACAGTGAACACTGGGAACAGTGAACACAGGAAACAGTGAACACAGACAAACAGTGAAAAGAGAGAACAGTGAACACAGAGAACAGTGAACACAGAGAACACTGAAAACAGAGAACACTGAATACAGAGAACAGTGAACACAGAGAACAGTGAACTCAGAGAACACTGAAAACAGATTGAACACAGAGTGATCACTGAGTACAGTGAACACAGAGAAAGTGAACACAAAGTGAACACCGAGAACAGTGAACACAGAGAACAGTGAACACAGAGAACTCTGAAAACAGAGAAACTGAATACAGAGAACAGTGAACACAGAAAACAGTGAACACAGAAAACAGTGAACACAGAGAACACTGAAAACAGAGAACAATGAACACAGAGAACAGTGAACACAGAGAACAGTGAACTCAGAGAACACTGCACACAGATTGAACAAAGAGTGAACACTAAGTACAGTGAACACAGAGAAAGTGAACACAGAGAACAGTGAACTCAGAGAACACTGAACACAGAGTGAACACAAAGTGAACACTGAGTACAGTGAACACAGAGAAAGTGAAAACAAAGTGAACACTGAGAACAGTGAACCCAGGGAACAGTGAACACATTGTAAACACTGAGAACAGTGAACACAGAGAACAGTGAACACAGAGAACAGTGAACACAGAAATCGGTTGAACACAGAGAATAGTGAACACAGAGAACAGTGAACACAGAAAACAGTGAACACCGAAATCAGTGAACAAAGAGAACAGTGAACACAGATAACACTGAACACAGAGAACAGTGAACACAGAGAACAGTGACCACAGAGAACAGTGAACACAGAGTAAATAAAAGGACGGTGAACACAGAGAGAACGCTGAGTACAGAGAACACAGAGAAAGTGAACAGAGAGTGAACACTGAGACCAGTAAACACAGAGAACACTGTTCACAGAGAAAACACTGAGAACTGTGAACACAGAGAACAGTGAATACAGAAAACAGTGAACTCAGAGAATAGTGAACAGAGAGAACAGTGAACACAGAAAACACTGAAAACAGAGAATACAGAATACAGAGAACAGTGAACACACAGAACAGTGAACACAGAGAATACTGAACACAGAGAACACTGAATACAGAGAACAGTGAACAGAGAGAACAGTGAACACTGAAAACAGAGAATACAGAATACAGAGAACAGTGAACACACAGAACAGTGAACACAGAGAATACTGAACACAGAGATCAGTGAACACATAGAACAGAGCGAACACTGAACACAGAGAACAAAAACACAGACAACAGTGAACACAGACAACAGTGAACACAGGAAACAGTGAACACAGAGAACACTGAAAACAGAGAACACTGACACAGAGAACAGTGAACACAGAGAACAGCGAACTCAGAGAACACTGAACACAGAGAACAGTGAACACAGAGAACAGTGAACACAGAGAACAGTGAACACAGAAATCGGTTGAACACAGAGAATAGTGAACACAGAGAACAGTGAACACAGAAAACAGTGAACACCGAAATCAGTGAACACAGAGAACAGTGAACACAGATAACACTGAACACAGAGAACAGTGAACACAGAGAACAGTGACCACAGAGAACAGTGAACACAGAGTAAATAAAAGGACGGTGAACACAGAGAGAACGCTGAGTACAGAGAACACAGAGAAAGTGAACAGAGAGTGAACACTGAGACCAGTAAACACAGAGAACACTGTTCACAGAGAAAACACTGAGAACTGTGAACACAGAGAACAGTGAATACAGAAAACAGTGAACTCAGAGAATAGTGAACAGAGAGAACAGTGAACACAGAAAACACTGAAAACAGAGAATACAGAATACAGAGAACAGTGAACACACAGAACAGTGAACACAGAGAATACTGAACACAGAGAACACTGAATACAGAGAACAGTGAACAGAGAGAACAGTGAACACAGAAAACACTGAAAACAGAGAATACAGAATACAGAGAACAGTGAACACACAGAACAGTGAACACAGAGAATACTGAACACAGAGATCAGTGAACACATAGAACAGAGCGAACACTGAACACAGAGAACAAAAACACAGACAACAGTGAACACAGACAACAGTGAACACAGGAAACAGTGAACACAGAGAACACTGAAAACAGAGAACACTGACACAGAGAACAGTGAACACAGAGAACAGCGAACTCAGAGAACACTGAACACAGAAAACAGTGAACACAGAGAATAGTGAACACAGAGAACAGAGAACACAGAAAACAGTGAACATAGAGAACACTGAAAACAGAGAACACAGAGAAGAGTGAACACAGAGAACAGTGAACACAGGCAACACTGAACAGTGAGAACTGTGAACACAGAGGACAGAGCACGCAGGGAACACTGAACACAGAGAACAGAGAACACAGAGAACAGTGAACACAGAAAGAAGTGAACAATGAGAACAGTGAACACTGAGAACCGTGAACCCAGAGAACACTGAACACAGAGAACAGTGAACTCAGAGAACACTGAACACAGAGAACATTGAACGCAGAGAATACTGAACACAGAGAACAGAGAACACAGGGAACACTGAAAACAGAGAACACTAAACACAGAGAACAGTGAACACAAAGAACAGTGGTATCAGAGAACACTGAACACAGAGAACAGCGAACAAAGAGAACAGTGAACACAGACAACACTGAACAAAGAGAACAGTGAACACAGAAAACAGTGAACACAGAAAAAATGTGAACACAGAGAACACTGAAAACAGAGAACACTGAACACAGAGAACAGTGAACTCAGAGAACAGTGAAGACAGAGAACAGTGAACGCAGAGAACAGTGAAAACACAGTGAACAAAGAGAACGGTAAACACAGATTGGACACTGAGTACAGTGAACACACAGAAAGTGAACATAGAGTGAACACTGAGAACAGTTAACACAGACAACACTGAACACAGAGAATAGTGAACACAGAGAACAGTGAACACGCAGAACAGTGAACACAGAGAACAGTGAACACAGACAACAGTAACACAGAGAACAGTGAACACTGGGAACAGTGAACACAGGAAACAGTGAACACAGACAAACAGTGAAAAGAGAGAACAGTGAACACAGAGAACAGTGAACACAGAGAACACTGAAAACAGAGAACACTGAATACAGAGAACAGTGAACACAGAGAACAGTGAACTCAGAGAACACTGAAAACAGATTGAACACAGAGTGATCACTGAGTACAGTGAACACAGAGAAAGTGAACACAAAGTGAACACCGAGAACAGTGAACACAGAGAACACAGAACACAGAGTGAAAAAATAGGACGGTGAACACAGAGTCAACATTGATTACAGTGAACACAGAGAATACTGAACACAGAGAACAGAGAACACAGGGAACACTGAAAACAGAGAACACTGAACACAGAGAACAGTGAACACAAAGAACAGTGGTATCAGAGAACACTGAACACAGAGAACAGCGAATAAAGAGAACGGTGAACACAGACAACACTGAACAAAGAGAACAGTGAACACAGAAAACAGTGAACACAGAAAAAATGTGAACACAGAGAACACTGAAAACAGAGAACACTGAACACAGAGAACACTGAACTCAGAGAATAGTGAACACAGAGAACAGTGAACCCAGAGAACAGTGAAAACACAGTGAACAAAGAGAACGGTGAACACAGAGTGAACACCGAGTACAGTGAACACAGACAACACTGAACACAGAGAATAGTGAACACAGAGAACAGTGAACACGCAGAACAGTGAACTCAGAGAACAGTGAACACAGACAACAGTAACACAGAGAACAGTGAACACTGGGAACAGTGAACACAGGAAACAGTGAACACAGACAACAGTGAAAAGAGAGAACAGTGAACACAGAGAACAGTGAACACAGAGAACAATGAACACAGAGAACACTGAAAACAGAGAACACTGAATACAGAGAACAGTGAACACAGAGAACAGTGAACTCAGAGAACACTGAACACAGATTGAACACAGAGTGATCACTGAGTACAGTGAACACAGAGAAAGTGAACACAAAGTGAACACCGAGAACAGTGAACACAGAGAACACAGAACACAGAGTGAACAAAGAGAACGGTGAACACAGAGTCAACACTGATTACAGTGAACACAGAGAAAGTGAACACAGAGTAAACACAGAAAACAGTGAACACAGAGAACACTGAAAACAGACAACACTGAACACAGAGAACAGTGAACACAGAGAACAGTGAACACAGAAAACAGTGAACACAGAGAACACTGAAAATAGAGAACACTGAACACAGAGAAAAGTGAACATAGAGAACAGTGAACTCTGAGAACACTGAACACAGAGTGAACACAAAGTGAACACTGAATACAGTGAACACAGAGAAAGTGAACACCAAGTGAAAACTGAGAACAGTGAACACAGAGAACACAGAACACAGTGAACAGTGAACACAGAAATCGGTTGAACACAGAGAATAGTGAACACAGAGAACAGTGAACACAGAAAACAGTGAACACCGAAATCAGTGAACACAGAGAATTCAGAAAACAGATAACACTGAACACAGAGAACTGTGAACACAGAGAACACTGAACACATAGTGAAAAAATAGAACGGTGAACACAGAGTCAACATTGATTACATTGAACACAGAGAATACTGAACACAGAGAACAGAGAACACAGGGAACAGTGAACACAGAGAAAACTGAAAACAGAGAACACTGAATACAGAGAACAGTGAACACAGAGAACAGTGAACTCAGAGAACACTGAACACAGATTGAAAACAGAGTGATCACTGAGTACAGTGAACACAGAGAAAGTGAACACAAAGTGAACACTGAGAACAGTGAACACCGAGAACAGTGAACACAGAGAACACAGAACACAGAGTGAACAAAGAGAACGGTGAACACAGAGTCAACACTGATTACAGTGAACACAGAGAAAGTGAACACAGAGTAAACACAGAAAACAGTGAACACAGAGAACACTGAAAACAGACAACACTGAACACAGAGAACAGTGAACACAGAGAACAGTGAACACAGAAAACAGTGAACACAGAGAACACTGAACACAGAGAAAAGTGAACATAGAGAACAGTGAACTCTGAGAACACTGAACACAGAGTGAACACAAAGTGAACACTGAATACAGTGAACACAGAGAACACAGAACACAGAGAACAGTGAACACAGAAATCGGTTGAACACAGAGAATAGTGAACACAGAGAACAGTGAACACAGAAAACAGTGAACACCGAAATCAGTGAACACAGAGAATACAGAAAACAGATAACACTGAACACAGAGAACAGTGAACACAGAGAACACTGAACACAGAGTGAAAAAATAGAACGGTGAACACAGAGTCAACATTGATTACAGTGAACACAGAGAATACTGAACACAGAGAACAGAGAACACAGGGAACACTGAAAACAGAGAACACTGAACACAGAGAACAGTGAACACAAAGAACAGTGGTATCAGAGAACTCTGAACACAGAGAACAGCGAACAAAGAGAACAGTGAACACAGACAACACTGAACAAAGAGAACAGTGAACACAGAAAACAGTGAACACAGACAAAATGTGAACACAGAGAACACTGAAAACAGAGAACACTGAACACAGAGAACACAGAACTCAGAGAACAGTGAACACAGAGAACAGTGAACCCAGAGAACAGTGAAAACACAGTGAAAAAAGAGAACGGTGAACACAGATTGAACACTGAGTACAATGAACACAGAGAAAGTGAACATAGAGTGAACACTGAGAACAGTGAACACAGACAACAATGAACACAGAGAACAGTGAACACGCAGAACAATGAACACGCAGAACAGTGAACACAGAGAACATTGAACACTGTGAACACTGAAAACAGAGAAACTGAATACAGAGAACAGTGAACACAGAGAACAGTGAACTCAGAGAACACTGAACACAGATTGAACACAGAGTGATCACTGAGTACAGTGAACACAGAGAAAGTGAAGACAAAGTGAACACTGAGAACAGTGAACACCGAGAACAGTGAACACAGAGTGAACAAAGAGAACGGTGAACACAGAGTCAACACTGATTACAGTGAACACAGAGAAAGTGAACACAGAGTGAACACAGAAAACAGTGAACACAGAGAACACTGAAAACAGACAACACTGAACACAGAGAACATTGAACACAGAGAACAGTGAACACAGAACACAGTGAACACAGAGAACACTGAAAACAGAGAACACTGAACACAGAGAAAAGTGAACATAGAGAACAGTGAACTCTGAGAACAGTGAACACAAAGTGAACACAAAGTGAACACTGAGAACAGTGAACACAGGGAACAGTGAACACAGTGTAAACACTGAGAAGAGTGGACACAGAGAACAGTGAACACAGAGAACAGTGAACACAGAATTCGGTTGAACACAGAGAATAGTGAACACAGAGAACACTGCAAACAGAGAACACTGAATACAGAGAACAGTGAACACAGAGAACAGTGAACACAGAGAACACTGAAAACAGAGAACACTGAATACAGAGATCAGTGAACACAGAGAACAGTGAACTCAGAGAACACTGAACACAGATTGAACACAGAGTGAACACTAAGTACAGTGAACACAGAGAAAGTGAACACAGAGAACAGTGAACTCAGAGAACACTGAACACAGAGTGAACACAAAGTGAACACTGAGTACAGTGAACACAGAGAAAGTGAACACAAAGTGAACACTGAGAACAGTGAACCCAGGGAACAGTGAACACAGTGTAAACACTGAGAACAGTGAACACAGAGAACAGTGAACACAGAGAACAGTGAACACAGAAATCGGTTGAACACAGAGAATGGTGAACACAGAGAACAGTGAACACAGAAAACAGTGAACACCGAAATCAGTGAACACAGAGAACACAGAAAACAGATAACACTGAACACAGAGAACAGTGAACACAGAGAACAGTGACCAAAGAGAACAGTGAACACAGAGTAAATAAAAGGACGGTGAACACAGAGAGAACGCTGAGTACAGAGAACACAGAGAAAGTGAACAGCGAGTGAACACTGAGACCAGTGAACACAGAGAACACTGTTCACAGAGAAAACACTGAGAACTGTGAACACAGAGAACAGTGAATACAGAAAACAGTGAACTCAGAGAATAGTGAACAGAGAGAACAGTGAACACAGAAAACACTGAAAACAGAGAATACAGAATACAGAGAACAGTGAACACACAGAACAGTGAACACAGAGAATACTGAACACAGAGATCAGTGAACACAGAGAACAGAGCGAACACTGAACACAGAGAATAAAAACACAGACAACAGTGAACACAGACAACAGTGAAAACAGGAAACAGTGAACACAGAGAACACTGAAAACAGAGAACACTGACACCGAGAACAGTGAACACAGAGAACAGCGAACTCAGAGAACACTGAACACAGAAAACACTGAACACAGAGAATAGTGAACACAGAGAACAGTGAACACAGAAAACAGTGAACATAGAGAACACTGAAAACAGAGAACACAGAGAAGAGTGAACACAGAGAACAGTGAACACAGACAACACTGAACAGTGAGACCTGTGAACACAGAGGACAGAGCACGCAGGGAACACTGAACACAGAGAACAGAGAACACAGAGAACAGTGAACACAGAAAGAAGTGAACAATGAGAACAGTGAACACTGAGAACAGTGAACCCAGAGGACACTGAACACAGAGAACAGTGAACTCAGAGAACACTGAACACAGAGAACAGTGAACGCAGAGAATACTGAACACAGAGAACAGAGAACACAGGGAACACTGAAAACAGAGAACACTGAACACAGAGAACAGTGAACACAAAGAACAGTGGTATCAGAGAACACTGAACACAGAGAACAGCGAACAAAGAGAACAGTGTACACAGACAACACTGAACAAAGAGAACAGTGAACACAGAAAACAGTGAACACAGAAAAAACGTGAACACAGAGAACACTGAAAACAGAGAACACTGAACACAGAGAACACAGAACTCAGAGAACAGTGAAGACAGAGAACAGTGAACGCAGAGAACAGTGAAAACACAGTGAACAAAGAGAACGGTAAACACAGATTGGACACTGAGTACAGTGAACACAGAGAAAGTGAACATAGAGTGAACACCGAGAACAGTCAACACAGACAACACTGAACACAGAGAATAGTGAACACAGAGAACAGTGAACACGCAGAACAGTGAACACAGAGAACAGTGAACACAGACAACAGTAACACAGAGAACAGTGAACACTGGGAACAGTGAACACAGGAAACAGTGAACACAGACAACAGTGAAAAGAGAGAACAGTGAACACAGAGAACAGTGAACACAGAGAACACTGAAAACATAGAAACTGAACACAGAGAACAGTGAACACAGAAAACAGTGAACACAGAGAACACTGAAAACAGAGAACAATGAACACAGAGAACAGTGAACACAGAGAACAGTGAACTCAGAGAACACTGAACACAGACTGATCACTGAGTACAGTGAACACAGAGAAAGTGAACACAAAGTGAACACTGAGAACAGTGAACACCGAGAACAGTGAACACAGAGTGAACAAAGAGAACGGTGAACACACAGTCAACACTGATTACAGTGAACACAGAGAAAGTGAACACAGAGTGAAAACAGAAAACAGTGAACACAGAGAACACTGAAAACAGACAACATTAAACACAGAGAACATTGAACACAGAGAACAGTGAACACAGAAAACAGTGAACACAGAGAACACTGAAAACAGAGAACACTGAACACAGAGAAAAGTGAACATAGAGAACAGTGAACTCTAAGAACACTGAACACAGAGTGAACACAAAGTGAACACTGAGTACAGTGAACACAGAGAAAGTGAACACAAAGTGAACACCGAGAACAGTGAACACAGGGAACACTGAACACAGTGTAAACACTGAGAACAGTGAACACAGAGAACAGTGAACACAGAAATCTGTTGAACACAGAGAATAGTGAACACAGAGAACAGTGAACACAGAAAACAGTGAAGACCGAAATCAGTGAACACAGAGAACACAGAAAACAGAGAACACTGAATACAGAGAACAGTGAACACAGAGAACAGTGAACTCAGAGAACACTGAACACAGATTGAACACAGAGTGATCACTGAGTACAGTGAACACAGAGAAAGTGAACACAAAGTGAACACCGAGAACAGTGAACACAGAGAACACAGAACACCGAGTGAACAAAGAGAACGGTGAACACAGAGTCAACACTGATTACAGTGAACACAGAGAAAGTGAACACAGAGTGAACACAGAAAACAGTGAATACAGAGAACACTGAAAACAGACAATACTGAACACAGAGAACAGTGAACACAGAGAACAGTGAACACAGGAAACAGTGAACACAGAGAACACTGAAAACAGAGAACACTGAACACAGAGAAGAGAGAACACAGAGAACATCGAACACAGAGAACACTGAACAGAGAAAACAGTGAACACAGAGAATAGTGAACACAGAGAACAGTGAACACAGAAAACAGTGACCACAGAAAACAGTGAACATAGAGAACACTGAAAACAGAGAACACATAGAAGAGTGAACACAGAGAACAGTGAACATGGTGTAAACACTGAGAACAGTGAACACAGAGAACAGTAAACACAGAGAACAGTGAACACAGAAATCGGTTGAACACAGACAATAGTGTACACAGAGAACAGTGAACACAGAAAACAGTGAACACCGAAATCAGTGAACACAGAGAACACAGAAAACAGATAACACTGAACACAGAGAACAGTGAACACAGAGATCAGTGACCACAGAGAATAGTGAACACAGAGTAAATAAAAGTACGGTGAACACAGAGTGAACGCTGAGTACAGAGAACACAGAGAAAGTTAGCAGAGAGTGAACACTGAGATCAGTGAACACAGGGAATACTGTACACAGTGAAAACACTGAGAACAATGAACACAGACAACAGTGAACACAGGAAACAGTGAACACAGAGAACACTGAAAACAGAGAACACTGACAAAGAGAACAGTGAACACAGAGAACAGCGAAAACAGAGAACAGTGGAAACAGACAACACTGAACAAAGAGAATAGTGAACACAGAGAACAGTGAACAAAGAGAACACAGAACACAGAGAATAGTGAACAAAGAGAACAGTGAACACAGAAAACAATGAACACAGAAAACAGTAAATACAGAGAACACATAATACAGAGAACACTGCACACAGAGAACAGTGAATACAGAGAACAGTGAACTCAGAGAACACTGAACACTGAAAAGAGTGAACACAAAGTGAACACAGAGTGAACACTGAGTACAGTGAACACAGAAAAAGTGTAAACACAGTGAACACTGAGAAGAGAGAAAACAGAGATCAGAGAACACAGAGTAAACACTGAGAACAGTGAACACAGAGAACAGTGAACACAGACAACAGTGAACACAGACAACAGTGAACAAAGAGAACGGAGAACAACGGGAGCACTAAACTGAGAGAACAGTAAAAAGAGAGAACAGTGAAACATGAGAACAGTGAATACAGAGAATAGTGAACACAGAGAACAGTGAACACAAAAAACAGTGAACACAGAGAACACTGAAAACAGAGAACACTGAACACAGAGAATAGTGAACAAGAGAACAGTGAACACAGAAAACAGTGAACACTGAGAACAGTGACCAGAGAACACTGAAAACAGAGTAAAAAAAGGACGGTGAACACAGAGTGAACACTGAGTAGAGTGAACACAGAGAAAGTGAACAGAGAGTGAACACTGAGACCAGTGAACACAGAGAACACTGTACACAGAGTAAACACTGAGAACAGTGAATACAGAGAACAGTGAACACAGAGAACAGTGAATACAGAAAACAGTGAAAACAGAGAATAGTGAACACAGCGAACAGTGAACACAGAAAGCAGTGAACACAGAAAACACTGAAAACAGAGAACACAGAACATAGAGAACAGTGAACACACAGAACAGTGAACACAGAGAATACTGAACACAGAGAACAGTGAACACAGAGAACGGAGAACACAGGGAGCACTGAACAATGAGAACAGTGAATACAGAGAATAGTGAACACAGAGAACAGTGAGCACAAAAAACAATGAACTCAGAGAACCCTGAAAACAGAGAACATTGCACACGGAGAACAGTGAACACAGAAAACAGTAAACACAGAGAATAGTGAACCAGAGAACAGTGAACACAGAAAACAGTGAACACTGAGAACAGTGACCCAGAGAACAGTGAAAACAGAGAACAGTGAACACAGGGAACACTGAACACAGAGTAAAAAAAGGACGGTGAACACAGAGTGAACACTGAGTACAGTGAACACAGAGAAAGTGAACAGAGAGTGAACACTAAGACCAGTGAACACAGAAGACACTGTACACAGAGAAAACACTGAGAACAGTGAACACAGAGAACAGTGAACACAGAGAACGGTTAATACAGAAAACAGTGAACACAGAGAATAGTGAACACGGAGAACACTGAAAACAGACAACACTGAAACTAGAGAACACTGAACACAGAGAACAGTGAACACAGAAAACAGTGAACACAGAGAACACTGAAAACAGAGAACACTGAACACAGAGAAAAGTGAACACAGAGAACAGTGAACTCAGAGAACACTGAACACAGAGTGAACACAAAGAGAACACTGAGTACAGTGAACACAGAGAAAGTGAACAAAAGTGAACACAGAACAATGAACACAGAGAACAGTGAACACAGTGTAAACACTGAGAACAGTGAACACAGAGAACAGTGAACACAGAAATCTGTGATCACAGAGAATAGTGAACACAGAAAACACCAAAATCAGTGAACCGAGAAGACCGAAAACAGATAACACTGAAGACAGAGAACAGTGAACTCAGAGAACAGTGACCACAGAGAACAGTGAATACAGAGTAAATAAAAGGACGGTGAACACAGAGTGAACACTGAGTACAGAGAACACAGAGAAAGTGAACAGACTGTGAACACTGAGACCAGTGAACAAAGAGAACACTGTACACAGAGAAAACACTGAGAAGAGTGAACACAGAGAATAGTGAACACAGAGAACAGTGAACACAGAAAGCAGTGAACACAGAAAACACTGAAAACAGACAAAACAGAACACAGAGAACAGTGAACACACAGAACAGTGCACACAGAGAATACTGAACACAGAGAACAGTGAACACAGAGAACAGAGAACACAGCGAACACTGAACACAGAGAACAAAAACACAGACAACAGTGAACACAGACAACAGTGAACACAGACAACAGTGAACAAAGAGAACGGAGAACAACGGGAGCACTAAACTGAGAGAACAGTAAAAAGAGAGAACAGTGAAACATGAGAACAGTGAATACAGAGAATAGTGAACACAGAGAACAGTGAACACAAAAAACAGTGAACACAGAGAACACTGAAAACAGAGAACACTGAACACAGAGAATAGTGAACAAGAGAACAGTGAACACAGAAAACAGTGAACACTGAGAACAGTGACCAGAGAACACTGAAAACAGAGTAATAAAAGGACGGTGAACACAGAGTGAACACTGAGTAGAGTGAACACAGAGAAAGTGAACAGAGAGTGAACACTGAGACCAGTGAACACAGAGAACACTGTACACAGAGTAAACACTGAGAACAGTGAACACAGAGAACAGTGAACACAGAGAACAGTGAATACAGAAAACAGTGAAAACAGAGAATAGTGAACACAGCGAACAGTGAACACAGAAAGCAGTGAACACAGAAAACACTGAAAACAGAGAACACAGAACATAGAGAACAGTGAACACACAGAACAGTGAACACAGAGAATACTGAACACAGAGAACAGTGAACACAGAGAACGGAGAACACAGGGAGCACTGAACAATGAGAACAGTGAATACAGAGAATAGTGAACACAGAGAACAGTGAACACAAAAAACAATGAACTCAGAGAACCCTGAAAACAGAGAACACTGCACACGGAGAACAGTGAACACAGAAAACAGTAAACACAGAGAATAGTGAACCAGAGAACAGTGAACACAGAAAACAGTGAACACTGAGAACAGTGACCCAGAGAACAGTGAAAACAGAGAACAGTGAACACAGGGAACACTGAACACAGAGTAAAAAAAGGACGGTGAACACAGAGTGAACACTGAGTACAGTGAACACAGAGAAATTGAACAGAGAGTGAACACTAAGACCAGTGAACACAGAAGACACTGTACACAGAGAAAACACTGAGAACAGTGAACACAGAGAACAGTGAACACAGAGAACAGTTAATACAGAAAACAGTGAACACAGAGAATAGTGAACACGGAGAACACTGAAAACAGACAACACTGAAACTAGAGAACACTGAACACAGAGAACAGTGAACACAGAAAACAGTGAACACAGAGAACACTGAAAACAGAGAACACTGAACACAGAGAAAAGTGAACACAGAGAACAGTGAACTCAGAGAACACTGAACACAGAGTGAACACAAAGAGAACACTGAGTACAGTGAACACAGAGAAAGTGAACAAAAGTGAACACTGAGAACAATGAACACAGAGAACAGTGAACACAGTGTAAACACTGAGAACAGTGAACACAGAGAACAGTGAACACAGAAATCTGTGATCACAGAGAATAGTGAACACAGAAAACACCAAAATCAGTGAACAGAGAAGACCGAAAACAGATAACACTGAAGACAGAGAACAGTGAACACAGAGAACAGTGACCACAGAGAACAGTGAATACAGAGTAAATAAAAGGACGGTGAACACAGAGTGAACACTGAGTACAGAGAACACAGAGAAAGTGAACAGACTGTGAACACTGAGACCAGTGAACAAAGAGAACACTGTACACAGAGAAAACACGGAGAAGAGTGAACACAGAGAATAGTGAACACAGAGAACAGTGAACACAGAAAGCAGTGAACACAGAAAACACTGAAAACAGAGAAAACAGAACACAGAGAACAGTGAACACACAGAACAGTGCACACAGAGAATACTGAACACAGAGAACAGTGAACACAGAGAACAGAGAACACAGCGAACACTGAACACAGAGAACAAAAACACAGACAACAATGAACACAGACAACAGTGAACACAGGAAACAGTGAACACAGAGAACACTGAAAACAGAGAACACTTAACACAGAGAACAGTGAACACAGAGAACATCGAACACAGAGAACAGTGAAAACAGACAACACTGAACAAAGAGAAGAGTGAACACAGAGAACAGTGAACAGAGAGAACAGTGAACACAGAGAATAGTGAACAAAGAGAACAGTGAACACAGAAAAGAGTAAACACAGAAAACAGTGAACACAGAGAACACTGAAAACAGAGAGCACTGAACACAGAGAACAGTGAACACAGAGAACAGTGAACTCAGAGAACACTGAACACAGAGAAGAGTGAACACAGAGTGAACACAAAGTGAACACTGAATACAGTGAACACAGAGAAAGTGAACACAAAGTGAACACTGAGAACAGTGAACACAGACAACAGTGAACACAGTGTAAACACTGAGAACAGTGAACACAGAGAACAGTGAACACAGAAATCGGTTGAACACAGAGAATAGTGAACACAGAGAACAGTGAATACACAAAACAGTTAACACTGAACACAGAGAACAGTGAACACAGAGGACACTGAACACAGAGTGAAAAAATAGAACGGTGAACACAGAGTCAACATTGATTACAGTGAACACAGAGAATACTGAACACAGAGAACAGAGAACACAGGGAACACTGAAAACAGAGAACACTGAACACAGAGAACAGTGAACACAAAGAACAGTGGTATCAGAGAACACTGAACACAGAGAACAGCGAACAAAGAGAACAGTGAACACAGACAACAGTGAACACAGAAAAAAAGTGAACACAGAGAACACTGAAAACAGAGAACACTGAACACAGAGAACACTGAACTCAGAGAACAGTGAACACAGAGAACAGTGAACCCAGAGAACAGTGAAACCACAGTGAACAAAGAGAACGGTGAACACAGATTGAACACTGAGTACAGTGAACACAGAGAAAGTGAACATAGAGTGAACACTGAGAACAGTGAACACAGACAACACTGAGCACAGAGAACAGTGAATAGAGAAAACAGTGAACACAGAGAATAGTGAACACAGCGAACAGTGAACACAGAAAGCAGTGACCACAGAAAACACTGAAAACAGAGAACACAGAACATAGAGAACAGTGAACACACAGAACAGTGAACACAGAGAATACTGAACACAGAGAACAGTGAACACAGAGAACGGAGAACACAGGGAGCGCTGAACAATGAGAACAGTGAATACAGAGAATAGTGAACACAGAGAAGAGTGAACACAAAAAACAATGAACTCAGAGAACACTGAAAACAGAGAACACTGCACACGGAGAACAGTGAACACAGAAAACAGTAAACACAGAGAATAGTGAACCAGAGAACAGTGAACACAGAAAACAGTGAACACTGAGAACAGTGACCCAGAGAACAGTGAAAACAGAGAACAGTGAACACAGGGAACACTGAACACAGAGTAAAAAAAGGACGGTGAACAGAGAGTGAGCACTGAGTACAGTGAACACAGAGAAAGTGAACAGAGAGTGAACACTAAGACCAGTGAACACAGAAGACACTGTACACAGAGAAAACACTGAGAACAGTGAACACAGAGAATAGTTAATACAGAAAACAGTGAACACAGAGAACAGTGAACACGGAGAACACTGAAAACAGACAACACTGAAACTAGAGAACACTGAACACAAAGAACAGTGAACACAGAAAACAGTGAACACAGAGAACACTGAAAACAGAGAACACTGAACACAGAAAAGTGAACACAGAGAACAGTGAACTCAGAGAACACTGAACACAGAGTGAACACAAAGAGAACACTGAGTACAGTGAACACAGAGTAAGTGAACAAAAGTGAACACTGAGAACAATGAACACAGAGAACAGTGAACACAGTGTAAACACTGAGAACAGTGAAGACAGAGAACAGTGAACACAGAAATCTGTGATCACAGAGAATAGTGAACACAGAAAACACCAAAATCAGTGAACAGAGAAGACTGAAAACGGATAACACTTGAACACAGAGAACAGTGAACACAGAGAACAGTGACCACAGAGAACAGTGAATACAGAGTAAACAAAAGGACGGTGAACACAGAGTGAACACTGAGTACAGAGAACACAGAGAAAGTGAACATAGAGTCAACACTGAGACCAGTGAACACAGAGAACACTGTACACAGAGAAAACACTGAGAACAGTGAACACAGAGAATAGTGAACACAGAGAACAGTGAACACAGAAAGCAGTGAACACAGAAAACACTGAAAACAGAGAACACAGAACACAGAGAACAGTGAACACACAGAACAGTGCACACAGAGAATACTGAACACAGAGAACAGTGAACACAGAGAACAGAGAACACAGCGAACACTGAACACAGAGAACAAAAACACAGACAACAGTGAACACAGACAACAGTGAACACAGGAAACAGTGAACACATAGAATACTGAACACAGAGAACACTGAACACAGAGAACAGTGAACACAGAGAACAGTGAACTCAGAGAACACTGAACACAGAGAGCAGTGAACACAGAGAACACTGAACACAGAGTGAACAGAGAGAACAGTGAACACAGAGAAAGTGAACAGAGAGTGAACACTGAGACCAGTGAACACAGAGAACACTGTACACAGAGTAAACACTGAGAACAGTGAACACAGAGAACAGTGAACACAGAGAACAGTGAATACAGAAAACAGTGAACGCAGAGAATAGTGAACACAGCGAACAGTGAACACAGAAAGCAGTGAACACAGAAAACACTGAATACAGAGAACACAGAACATAGAGAACAGTGAACACACAGAACAGTGAACACAGAGAATACTGAACACAGAGAACAGTGAACACAGAGAACGGAGAACACAGGGA
The DNA here is from genome assembly GCF_037043375.1 of Chiloscyllium plagiosum. NCBI lineage: Eukaryota > Metazoa > Chordata > Chondrichthyes > Orectolobiformes > Hemiscylliidae > Chiloscyllium > Chiloscyllium plagiosum. Next base: position 59,294,469 of record NW_028270169.1, read on the forward strand.
GCACTGAACAATGAGAACAGTGAACACAGAGAACAGTTAATACAGAAAACAGTGAACACAGAGAATAGTGAACACGGAGAACTCTGAAAACAGACAACACTGAAACTAGAGAACACTGAACGCAGAGAACAGTGAACACAGAAAACAGTGAACACAGAGAACACTGAAAACAGAGAACACTGAACACAGAAAAGTAAACACAGAGAACAGTGAACTCAGAGAACACTGAACACAGAGTGAACACAAAGAGAACACTGAGTACAGTGAACACAGAGAAAGTGAACAAAAGTGAAGACTGAGAACAATGAACACAGAGAACAGTGAACACAGTGTAAACACTGAGAACAGTGAACACAGAGAACAGTGAACACAGAAATCTGTCATCACAGAGAATAGTGAACACAGAAAACACCAAAATCAGTGAACAGAGAAGACTGAAAACGGATAACACTGAACACGGAGAACAGTGAACACAGAGAACAGTGACCACAGAGAACAGTGAATACAGAGTAAATAAAAGGACGGTGAACACAGAGTGAACACTGAGTACAGAGAACACAGAGAAAGTGAACAGAGAGTGAACACTGAGACCAGTGAACAAAGAGAACACTGTACACAGAGAAAACACTGAGAACAGTGAACACACAGAACAGTGCACACAGAGAATATTGAACACAGAGAACAGTGAACACAGAGAACAGAGAACACAGCGAACACTGAACACAGAGAACAAAAACACAGACAACAGTGAACACAGACAACAGTGAACACAGGAAACAGTGAACACAGAGAACACTGAAAACAGAGAACACTGAACACAGAGAACAGTAAACACAGAGAACATCGAACACAGAGAACAGTGAAAACTGACAACACTGAACAAAGAGAAGAGTGAACACAGAGAACAGTGAACAGAGAGAACAGTGAACACAGAGAATAGTGAACAAAGAGAACAGTGAACACAGAAAACAGTGAACACAGAAAACAGTGAACACAGAGAACACTTAAAACAGAGAGCACTGACCACAGAGAACAGTGAACACAGAGAAGAGTGAACTCAGAGAACACTGAACACAGAGAAGAGTGAACACAGAGTGAACACAAAGTGAACACTGAATACAGTGAACACAGAGAAAGTGAACACAAAGTGAACACTGAGAACAGTGAACACAGAGAACAGTGAACACAGTGTAAACACTGAGAACAGTGACCCAGAGAACAGTGAAAACAGAGAACAGTGAACACAGGGAACACTGAACACAGAGTAAAAAAGGACGGTGAACACACAGTGAACACTGAGTACAGTGAACACAGAGAAAGTGAACAGAGAGTGAACACTAAGACCAGTGAACACAGAAGACACTGTACACAGAGAAAACACTGAGAACAGTGAACACAGAGAACAGTGAACACAGAGAACAGTTAATACAGAAAACAGTGAACACAGAGAATAGTGAACACGGAGAACACTGAAAACAGACAACACTGAAACTAGAGAACACTGAACACAGAGAACAGGGAACACAGAAAACAGTGAACACAGAGAACACTGAAAACAGAGAACACTGAACACAGAGAAAAGTGAACACGGAGAACAGTGAACACAGAGAACACTGAGTACAGTGAACACAGAGAAAGTGAACAAAAGTGAACACTGTGAACACAGAGAACAGTGAACACAGTGTAAACACTGAGAACAGTGAACACAGAGAACAGTGACCACAGAGAACAGTGAATACAGAGTAAATAAAAGGACGGTGAACACAGAGTGAACACTGAGTACAGAGAACACAGAGAAAGTGAACAGAGAGTGAACACTGAGACCAGTGAACACAGAGAACACTGTACACAGAGAAAACACTGAGAACAGTGAACACAGAGAATAGTGAACACAGAGAACAGTGAACACAGAAAGCAGTGAACACAGAAAACACTGAAAACAGAGAACACAGAACACAGAGAACAGTGAACACACAGAACAGTGCACACAGAGAATACTGAACACAGAGAACAGTGAACACAGAGAACAGAGAACACAGCGAACACTGAACACAGAGAACAAAAACACAGACAACAGTGAACACAGACAACAGAGAAAACAGGAAACAGTGAACACAGAGAATACTGAACACAGAGAACAGTGAACACAGAGAATAGTGAACAAAGAGAACAGTGAACACAGAAAACAGTGAACACAGAAAACAGTGAACACAGAAAACATGAAAACAGAGAACACTGAACACAGAGAACAGTCAACACAGAGACAGTGAACTCAGAGAACACTGAACACAGAGAAGAGTGAACACAGAGTGAACACAAAGTGAACACTGAATACAGTGAACACAGAGAAAGTGAACACAAAGTGAACACTGAGAACAGTGAGCACAGAGAACAGTGAACACAGTGTAAACACTGAGAACAGTGAACACAGAGAACAGTGAACACAGAGAACAGTGAACACAGAAATCGGTTGAACACAGAGAACAGTGAGCACAGAGAACAGTGAACACACAAAACAGTGAACACCGAAATCAGTGAACACAGAGAATACAGAAAACAGATAACACTGAACACAGAGAACAGTGAACACAGAGAACACTGAACACAGAGTGAAAAATAGAACGGTGAACACAGAGTCAACATTGATTACAGTGAACACAGAGAATACTGAACACAGAGAACAGAGAACACAGGGAACACTGAAAACAGAGAACACTGAACACAGAGAACAGTGAACACAAAGAACAGTGGTATCAGAGAACTCTGAACACAGAGAACAGCGAACAAAGAGATCAGTGAACACAGACAACACTGAACAAAGAGAACAGTGAACACAGAAAAAATGTGAACACGGAGAACACTGAAAACAGAGAACACTGAACACAGAGAACACTGAACTCAGAGAACAGTGAACACAGAGAACAGTGAACCCAGAGAACAGTGAAACCACAGTGAAAAAAGAGAACGGTGAACACAGATTGAACACTGAGTACAGTGAACACAGAGAAAGTGATCATAGAGTGAACACTGAGAACAGTGAACACAGACAACACTGAACACAGAGAACAGTGAATACAGAAAACAGTGAACACAGAGAATAGTGAACACAGCGAACAGTGAACACAGAAAGCAGTGACCACAGAAAACACTGAAAACAGAGAACACAGAACATAGAGAACAGTGAACACACAGAAACGTGAACACAGAGAATACTGAACACAGAGAACAGTGAACACAGAGAACGGAGAACACAGGGAGCACTGAACAATGAGAACAGTGAATACAGAGAATAGTGAACACAGAGAACAGTGAACACAAAAAACAATGAACTCAGAGAACCCTGAAAACAGAGAACACTGCACACGGAGTACAGTGAACACAGAAAACAGTAAACACAGAGAATAGTGAACCAGAGAACAGTGAACACAGAAAACAGTGAACACTGAGAACAGTGACCCAGAGAACAGTGAAAACAGAGAACAGTGAACACAGGGAACACTGAACACAGAGTAAAAAAAGGACGGTGAACACAGAGTGAACACTGAGTACAGTGAACACAGAGAAAGTGAACAGAGAGTGAACACTAAGACCAGTGAACACAGAATTCACTGTACACATAGAAAACACTGAGAACAGTGAACAAAGAGAACAGTGAACACAGAGAACAGTTAATACAGAAAACAGTGAACACAGAGAATAGTGAACACGGAGAACACTGAAAACAGACAACACTGAAACTAGAGAACACTGAACACAGAGAACAGTGAACACAGAAAACAGTGAACACAGAGAACACTGAAAACAGAGAACACTGAACACAGAGAAAAGTGAACACAGAGAACAGTGAACTCAGAGAACACTGAACACAGAGTGAACACAAAGAGAACACTGAGTACAGTGAACACAGAGAAAGTGAACAAAAGTGAACACTGAGAACAATGAACACAGAGAACAGTGAACACAGTGTAAACACTGAGAACAGTGAACACAGAGAACAGTGAACACAGAAATCTGTGATCACAGAGAATAGTGAACACAGAAAACACCAAAATCAGTGAACAGAGAAGACTGAAAACAGATAACACTGAACACAGAGAACAGTGAACACAGAGAACAGTGACCACAGAGAACAGTGAACACAGAGTAAATAAAAGGACGGTGAACACAGAGTGAACACTGAGTACACAGAACACAGAGAAAGTGAAAAGAGAGTGAAAACTGAGACCAGTGAACACAGAGAACACTGTACAGTGAGAAAACACTGAGAAGAGTGAACACAGAGAATAGTGAACACAGAGAACAGTGAACACAGAAAGCAGTGAACACAGAAAACACTGAAAACAGAGAACACAGAACACAGAGAACAGTGAACACACAGAACAGTGCAAACAGAGAATACTGAACACAGAGAACAGTGAACACAGAGAACAGAGAACACAGCGAACACTGAACACAGAGAACAAAAACACAGACAACAGTGAACACAGACAACAGTGAACACAGCAAACAGTGAACACAGAGAACACTGAAAACAGAGAACACTGAACACAGAGAACAGTGAACACAGAGAACATCGAACACAGAGAACAGTGAAAACAGACAACACTGAACAAAGAGAAGAGTGAACACAGAGAACAGTGAACAGAGAGAACAGTGAACACAGAGAATAGTGAACAAAGAGAAAAGTGAACACAGAAAACAGTGAACACAGAAAAGAGTGAACACAGAGAACACTGAAAACAGAGAACACTGAACACAGAGAACAGTGAACACAGAGAACAGTGAACTCAGAGAACACTGAACACAGAGAAGAGTGAACACAGAGTGAACACAAAGTGAACACTGAATACAGTGAGCACAGAGAAAGTGAACACAAAGTGAACACTGAGAACAGTGAACACAGAGAACAGTGAACACAGTGTAAACACTGAGAACAGTGAACACAGAGAACAGTGAACACAGAGAACAGTGAACACAGAAATCGGTTGAAAACAGAATAGTGAACACAGAGAACAGTGAACACAGAAAACAGTGAACACCGAAATCAGTGAACACAGAGAATACAGAAAACAGTTAACACTGAACACAGAGAACAGTGAACACAGAGAACACTGAACACAGAGTGAAAAAATAGTACGGTGAACACAGAGTCAACATTGATTACAGTGAACACAGAGAATACTGAACACAGAGAACAGAGAACACAGGGAACACTGAAAACAGAGAACACTGAACACAGAGAACAGTGAACACAAAGAACAGTGGTATCAGAGAACTCTGAACACAGAGAACAGCGAACAAAGAGAACAGTGAACACAGACAACACTGAACAAAGAGAACAGTGAACACAGAAAACAGTGAACAGAGAAAAAATGTGAACACAGAGAACACTGAAAAGAGAGAACACTGAACACAGAGAACACTGAACTCAGAGAACAGTGAAAACACAGTGAACAAAGAGAACGGTGAACACAGATTGAACACTGAGTACAGTGAACACAGAGAAAGTGAACATGGAGTGAACACTGAGAACAGTGAACACAGACAACACTGAACACAGAGAACAGTGAACACGCAGAACAGTGAACACGCAGAACAGTGAACACAGAGAACAGTGAACACAGAAATCTGTGATCACAGAGAATAGTGAACACAGAAAACACCAAATTCTGTGAACAGAGAAGACTGAAAACAGATAACACTGAACACAGAGAACAGTGAACACACAGAACAGTGACCACAGACAACAGTGAATACAGAGTAAATAAAAGGACGGTGAACACAGAGTGAACACTGAGTACAGAGAACACAGAGAAAGTGAACAGAGAGTGAACACTGAGACCAGTGAACACAGACAACACTGAAAACAGAGAACACTGAACACAGAGAACAGTGAACACAGAGAACATCGAACACAGAGAACAGTGAAAACAGACAACACTGAACAAAGAGAAGAGTGAACAGAGAGAACAGTGAACAGAGAGAACAGTGAACACAGAGAATAGTGAACAAAGAGAACAGTGAACACAGAGAACAGTGAACACAGAAAACAGTGAACACAGAGAATACTGAAAACAGAGAGCACTGAACACAGAGAACAGTGAACACAGAGAACAGTGAACTCAGAGAACACTGAACACAGAGAAGAGTGAACACAGAGTGAACACAAAGTGAACACTGAATACAGTGAACACAGAGAAAGTGAACACAAAGTGAACACTGAGAACAGTGAACACAGAGAACAGTGAATACAGAGTAAACACTGAGAACAGTGAACACAGAGAACAGTGAACACAGAAATCGGTTGAACACAGAGAATAGTGAACACAGAGAACAGTGAACACAGAAAACAGTGAACACCGAAATCAGTGAACAGAGAATACAGAAAACAGATAACACTGAACACAGAGAACAGTGAACACAGAGAACAGTGACCACAGACAACAGTGAATACAGAGGAAAGAAAAGGACGGTGAACACAGAGTGAACACTGAGTACAGAGAACACAGAGAAAGTGAACAGAGAGTGAACACTGAGACCAGTGAACACAGAGTACACTATACACAGAGAAAACACTGAGAACAGTGAACACAGAGAACAGTGAACACAGAGAACAGTGAATACAGAAAACAGTAAACACAGAGAATAGTGAACAGAGAGAACAGTGAACCCAGAAAGCAGTGAACACAGTGAACACTGAAAACAGAGAACACTGTATACAGAGAACAGTGAACACAGAGAACACTGAAAACAGAGAACACTGAACACAGAGAAAAGTTAACACAGAGAGCAGTGAACTCAGAGAACACTGAACACAGAGTGAACACAAAGAGTACACTGAGTACAGTGAACACAGAGAAAGTGAACACAAAGTGAACACTGAGAACACTGAACACCGAGAGCAGTGAACACAGAGAACACAGGACACTGAGTGAACAAATAGAACGGCGAACACAGAGTCAACACTGATTACAGTGAACACAGAGAAAGTGAACACAGAGTGAACACAGAAAACAGTGAACACAGAGAACACTGAAAATAGAGAACACTGAACACAGAGAAAAGTGAACACGGAGAACAGTGAACACAGAGAACACTGAGTACAGTGAACACAGAGAAAGTGAACAAAAGTGAACACTGCGAACACAGAGAACAGTGAACACAGTGTAAACACTGAGAACAGTGAACACAGAGAACAGTGACCACAGAGAACAGTGAATACAGAGTAAATAAAAGGACGGTGAACACAGAGTGAACACTGAGTACAGAGAACACAGAGAAAGTGAACAGAGAGTGAACACTGAGACCAGTGAACACAGAGAACACTGTACACAGAGAAAACACTGAGAACAGTGAACACAGAGAATAGTGAACACAGAGAACAGTGAACACAGAAAGCAGTGAACACAGAAAACACTGAAAACAGAGAACACAGAACACAGAGAACAGTGAACACACAGAACAGTGCACACAGAGAATACTGAACACAGAGAACAGTGAACACAGAGAACAGAGAACACAGCGAACACTGAACACAGAGAACAAAAACACAGACAACAGTGAACACAGACAACAGAGAAAACAGGAAACAGTGAACACAGAGAATACTGAACACAGAGAACAGTGAACACAGAGAATAGTGAACAAAGAGAACAGTGAACACAGAAAACAGTGAACACAGAAAACAGTGAACACAGAAAACATGAAAACAGAGAACACTGAACACAGAGAACAGTCAACACAGAGACAGTGAACTCAGAGAACACTGAACACAGAGAAGAGTGAACACAGAGTGAACACAAAGTGAACACTGAATACAGTGAACACAGAGAAAGTGAACACAAAGTGAACACTGAGAACAGTGAGCACAGAGAACAGTGAACACAGTGTAAACACTGAGAACAGTGAACACAGAGAACAGTGAACACAGAGAACAGTGAACACAGAAATCGGTTGAACACAGAGAACAGTGAGCACAGAGAACAGTGAACACACAAAACAGTGAACACCGAAATCAGTGAACACAGAGAATACAGAAAACAGATAACACTGAACACAGAGAACAGTGAACACAGAGAACACTGAACACAGAGTGAAAAATAGAACGGTGAACACAGAGTCAACATTGATTACAGTGAACACAGAGAATACTGAACACAGAGAACAGAGAACACAGGGAACACTGAAAACAGAGAACACTGAACACAGAGAACAGTGAACACAAAGAACAGTGGTATCAGAGAACTCTGAACACAGAGAACAGCGAACAAAGAGATCAGTGAACACAGACAACACTGAACAAAGAGAACAGTGAACACAGAAAAAATGTGAACACGGAGAACACTGAAAACAGAGAACACTGAACACAGAGAACACTGAACTCAGAGAACAGTGAACACAGAGAACAGTGAACCCAGAGAACAGTGAAACCACAGTGAACAAAGAGAACGGTGAACACAGATTGAACACTGAGTACAGTGAACACAGAGAAAGTGATCATAGAGTGAACACTGAGAACAGTGAACACAGACAACACTGAACACAGAGAACAGTGAATACAGAAAACAGTGAACACAGAGAATAGTGAACACAGCGAACAGTGAACACAGAAAGCAGTGACCACAGAAAACACTGAAAACAGAGAACACAGAACATAGAGAACAGTGAACACACAGAAACGTGAACACAGAGAATACTGAACACAGAGAACAGTGAACACAGAGAACGGAGAACACAGGGAGCACTGAACAATGAGAACAGTGAATACAGAGAATAGTGAACACAGAGAACAGTGAACACAAAAAACAATGAACTCAGAGAACCCTGAAAACAGAGAACACTGCACACGGAGTACAGTGAACACAGAAAACAGTAAACACAGAGAATAGTGAACCAGAGAACAGTGAACACAGAAAACAGTGAACACTGAGAACAGTGACCCAGAGAACAGTGAAAACAGAGAACAGTGAACACAGGGAACACTGAACACAGAGTAAAAAAAGGACGGTGAACACAGAGTGAACACTGAGTACAGTGAACACAGAGAAAGTGAACAGAGAGTGAACACTAAGACCAGTGAACACAGAATTCACTGTACACATAGAAAACACTGAGAACAGTGAACAAAGAGAACAGTGAACACAGAGAACAGTTAATACAGAAAACAGTGAACACAGAGAATAGTGAACACGGAGAACACTGAAAACAGACAACACTGAAACTAGAGAACACTGAACACAGAGAACAGTGAACACAGAAAACAGTGAACACAGAGAACACTGAAAACAGAGAACACTGAACACAGAGAAAAGTGAACACAGAGAACAGTGAACTCAGAGAACACTGAACACAGAGTGAACACAAAGAGAACACTGAGTACAGTGAACACAGAGAAAGTGAACAAAAGTGAACACTGAGAACAATGAACACAGAGAACAGTGAACACAGTGTAAACACTGAGAACAGTGAACACAGAGAACAGTGAACACAGAAATCTGTGATCACAGAGAATAGTGAACACAGAAAACACCAAAATCAGTGAACAGAGAAGACTGAAAACAGATAACACTGAACACAGAGAACAGTGAACACAGAGAACAGTGACCACAGAGAACAGTGAACACAGAGTAAATAAAAGGACGGTGAACACAGAGTGAACACTGAGTACACAGAACACAGAGAAAGTGAAAAGAGAGTGAAAACTGAGACCAGTGAACACAGAGAACACTGTACAGTGAGAAAACACTGAGAAGAGTGAACACAGAGAATAGTGAACACAGAGAACAGTGAACACAGAAAGCAGTGAACACAGAAAACACTGAAAACAGAGAACACAGAACACAGAGAACAGTGAACACACAGAACAGTGCAAACAGAGAATACTGAACACAGAGAACAGTGAACACAGAGAACAGAGAACACAGCGAACACTGAACACAGAGAACAAAAACACAGACAACAGTGAACACAGACAACAGTGAACACAGCAAACAGTGAACACAGAGAACACTGAAAACAGAGAACACTGAACACAGAGAACAGTGAACACAGAGAACATCGAACACAGAGAACAGTGAAAACAGACAACACTGAACAAAGAGAAGAGTGAACACAGAGAACAGTGAACAGAGAGAACAGTGAACACAGAGAATAGTGAACAAAGAGAAAAGTGAACACAGAAAACAGTGAACACAGAAAAGAGTGAACACAGAGAACACTGAAAACAGAGAACACTGAACACAGAGAACAGTGAACACAGAGAACAGTGAACTCAGAGAACACTGAACACAGAGAAGAGTGAACACAGAGTGAACACAAAGTGAACACTGAATACAGTGAACACAGAGAAAGTGAACACAAAGTGAACACTGAGAACAGTGAACACAGAGAACAGTGAACACAGTGTAAACACTGAGAACAGTGAACACAGAGAACAGTGAACACAGAGAACAGTGAACACAGAAATCGGTTGAAAACAGAGAATAGTGAACACAGAGAACAGTGAACACAGAAAACAGTGAACACCGAAATCAGTGAACACAGAGAATACAGAAAACAGTTAACACTGAACACAGAGAACAGTGAACACAGAGAACACTGAACACAGAGTGAAAAAATAGTACGGTGAACACAGAGTCAACATTGATTACAGTGAACACAGAGAATACTGAACACAGAGAACAGAGAACACAGGGAACACTGAAAACAGAGAACACTGAACACAGAGAACAGTGAACACAAAGAACAGTGGTATCAGAGAACTCTGAACACAGAGAACAGCGAACAAAGAGAACAGTGAACACAGACAACACTGAACAAAGAGAACAGTGAACACAGAAAACAGTGAACAGAGAAAAAATGTGAACACAGAGAACACTGAAAAGAGAGAACACTGAACACAGAGAACACTGAACTCAGAGAACAGTGAAAACACAGTGAACAAAGAGAACGGTGAACACAGATTGAACACTGAGTACAGTGAACACAGAGAAAGTGAACATGGAGTGAACACTGAGAACAGTGAACACAGACAACACTGAACACAGAGAACAGTGAACACGCAGAACAGTGAACACGCAGAACAGTGAACACAGAGAACAGTGAACACAGAAATCTGTGATCACAGAGAATAGTGAACACAGAAAACACCAAATTCTGTGAACAGAGAAGACTGAAAACAGATAACACTGAACACAGAGAACAGTGAACACACAGAACAGTGACCACAGACAACAGTGAATACAGAGTAAATAAAAGGACGGTGAACACAGAGTGAACACTGAGTACAGAGAACACAGAGAAAGTGAACAGAGAGTGAACACTGAGACCAGTGAACACAGACAACACTGAAAACAGAGAACACTGAACACAGAGAACAGTGAACACAGAGAACATCGAACACAGAGAACAGTGAAAACAGACAACACTGAACAAAGAGAAGAGTGAACAGAGAGAACAGTGAACAGAGAGAACAGTGAACACAGAGAATAGTGAACAAAGAGAACAGTGAACACAGAGAACAGTGAACACAGAAAACAGTGAACACAGAGAATACTGAAAACAGAGAGCACTGAACACAGAGAACAGTGAACACAGAGAACAGTGAACTCAGAGAACACTGAACACAGAGAAGAGTGAACACAGAGTGAACACAAAGTGAACACTGAATACAGTGAACACAGAGAAAGTGAACACAAAGTGAACACTGAGAACAGTGAACACAGAGAACAGTGAATACAGAGTAAACACTGAGAACAGTGAACACAGAGAACAGTGAACACAGAAATCGGTTGAACACAGAGAATAGTGAACACAGAGAACAGTGAACACAGAAAACAGTGAACACCGAAATCAGTGAACAGAGAATACAGAAAACAGATAACACTGAACACAGAGAACAGTGAACACAGAGAACAGTGACCACAGACAACAGTGAATACAGAGGAAAGAAAAGGACGGTGAACACAGAGTGAACACTGAGTACAGAGAACACAGAGAAAGTGAACAGAGAGTGAACACTGAGACCAGTGAACACAGAGTACACTATACACAGAGAAAACACTGAGAACAGTGAACACAGAGAACAGTGAACACAGAGAACAGTGAATACAGAAAACAGTAAACACAGAGAATAGTGAACAGAGAGAACAGTGAACCCAGAAAGCAGTGAACACAGTGAACACTGAAAACAGAGAACACTGTATACAGAGAACAGTGAACACAGAGAACACTGAAAACAGAGAACACTGAACACAGAGAAAAGTTAACACAGAGAGCAGTGAACTCAGAGAACACTGAACACAGAGTGAACACAAAGAGTACACTGAGTACAGTGAACACAGAGAAAGTGAACACAAAGTGAACACTGAGAACACTGAACACCGAGAGCAGTGAACACAGAGAACACAGGACACTGAGTGAACAAATAGAACGGCGAACACAGAGTCAACACTGATTACAGTGAACACAGAGAAAGTGAACACAGAGTGAACACAGAAAACAGTGAACACAGAGAACACTGAAAACAGACAACACTGAGCACAGAGAACAGTCAACACAGAGAACAGTGAACACAGAGAACAGTGAACACAGAGAACACTGAACACAGAGAACAGTGAACACAGAGAACAGTGAACTCAGAGAACACTGAACACAGAGTGAACACAAAGTGAACACTGAGTACAGTGAACACAGAGAAAGTGAACACAAAGTGAACACTGAGAACAGTGAACACAGAGAACAGTGAACACAAACTACAGTAACACAGAGAACAGAGAACACAGGGAACAGAGAACACAGAGAACAGTGAACACAGAAAGCAGTGAAAAGAGAGAACAGTGAACACAGAGAACAGTGAACACAGAGAACACTGAAAACAGAGAACACTGAATACAGAGAACAGTGAACACAGAGAACAGTGAACTCAGAGAACACTGAACACAAAGTGAACACTGAGAACAGTGAACACCGAGAACAGTGAGCACAGGGAACACATAACACAGAGTGAACAAAGAGAACGGTGAACACAGAGTCAACACTGATTACAGTGAACACAGAGAACACTGAAATCAGACAACACTGAAGCTAGAGAACACTGAACACAGAGAACAGTGAACACAGAAAACAGTGAACACAGAGAACACTGAAAACAGAGAACACTGAACACAGAGAAAAGTGAACACAGAGAACAGTGAACTCAGAGAACACTGAACACAGAGTGAACACAAAGAGAACACTGAGTACAGTGAACACAGAGAAAGTGAACACAAAGTGAACACTGAGAACAGTGAACACAGAGAACAGTGAACACAGTGTAAACACTGAGAACGGTGAACACAGAGAACAGCAAACAAAGAGAACAGTGAACACAGACAACACTGAACAAAGAGAACAGTGAACACAGAAAACCGTGAACACAGAAAAAATGTGAACACAGAGAACACTGAAAACAGAGAACACTGAACACAGAGAACAGTGAACTCAGAGAACAGTGAACACAGAGAACAGTGAACCCAGAGAACAGTGAAAACACAGTGAACAAAGAGAACGGTGAACAGAGATTGAACACTGAGTACAGTGAACACAGAGAAAGTGAACATAGAGTGAACACTGAGAACAGTGAACACAGACAACACTGAACACAGAGAATAGTGAACTCAGAGAACAGTGAACACGCAGAACAGTGAACACAGACAACACTGAAAACAGAGAACACTGAACACAGAGAACAGTGAACACAGAGAACATCGAACACAGAGAACAGTGAAAACAGACAACACTGAACAAAGAGAAGAGTGAACAGAGAGAACAGTGAACAGAGAGAACAGTGAACACAGAGAATAGTGAACAAAGAGAAAAGTGAACACAGAAAACAGTGAACACAGAAAAGAGTGAACACAGAGAACACTGAAAACAGAGAACACTGAACACAGAGAACAATGAACACAGAGAACAGTGAACTCAGAGAACACTGAACACAGAGAAGAGTGAACACAGAGTGAACACAAAGTGAACACTGAATACAGTGAACACAGAGAAAGTGAACACAAAGTGAACACTGAGAACAGTGAACACAGACAACAGTGAACACAGTGTAAACACTGAGAACAGTGAACACAGAGAACAGTGAACACAGAGAACAGTGAACACAGAAATCGGTTGAAAACAGAGAATAGTGAACACAGAGAACAGTGAACACAGAAAACAGTGAACACCGAAATCAGTGAACACAGAGAATACAGAAAACAGTTAACACTGAACACAGAGAACAGTGAACACAGAGAACACTGAACACAGAGTGAAAAAATAGTACGGTGAACACAGAGTCAACATTGATTACAGTGAACACAGAGAATACTGAACACAGAGAACAGAGAACACAGGGAACACTGAAAACAGAGAACACTGAACACAGAGAACAGTGAACACAAAGAACAGTGGTATCAGAGAACTCTGAACACAGAGAACAGCGAACAAAGAGAACAGTGAACACAGACAACACTGAACAAAGAGAACAGTGAACACAGAAAACAGTGAACAGAGAAAAAATGTGAACACAGAGAACACTGAAAAGAGAGAACACTGAACACAGAGAACACTGAACTCAGAGAACAGTGAAAACACAGTGAACAAAGAGAACGGTGAACACAGATTGAACACTGAGTACAGTGAACACAGAGAAAGTGAACATGGAGTGAACACTGAGAACAGTGAACACAGACAACACTGAACACAGAGAACAGTGAACACGCAGAACAGTGAACACGCAGAACAGTGAACACAGAGAACAGTGAACACAGAAATCTGTGATCACAGAGAATAGTGAACACAGAAAACACCAAATTCTGTGAACAGAGAAGACTGAAAACAGATAACACTGAACACAGAGAACAGTGAACACACAGAACAGTGACCACAGACAACAGTGAATACAGAGTAAATAAAAGGACGGTGAACACAGAGTGAACACTGAGTACAGAGAACACAGAGAAAGTGAACAGAGAGTGAACACTGAGACCAGTGAACACAGACAACACTGAAAACAGAGAACACTGAACACAGAGAACAGTGAACACAGAGAACATCGAACACAGAGAACAGTGAAAACAGACAACACTGAACAAAGAGAAGAGTGAACAGAGAGAACAGTGAACAGAGAGAACAGTGAACACAGAGAATAGTGAACAAAGAGAACAGTGAACACAGAGAACAGTGAACACAGAAAACAGTGAACACAGAGAATACTGAAAACAGAGAGCACTGAACACAGAGAACAGTGAACACAGAGAACAGTGAACTCAGAGAACACTGAACACAGAGAAGAGTGAACACAGAGTGAACACAAAGTGAACACTGAATACAGTGAACACAGAGAAAGTGAACACAAAGTGAACACTGAGAACAGTGAACACAGAGAACAGTGAATACAGAGTAAACACTGAGAACAGTGAACACAGAGAACAGTGAACACAGAAATCGGTTGAACACAGAGAAGAGTGAACACAGAGAACAGTGAACACAGAAAACAGTGAACACCGAAATCAGTGAACAGAGAATACAGAAAACAGATAACACTGAACACAGAGAACAGTGAACACAGAGAACAGTGACCACAGACAACAGTGAATACAGAGGAAAGAAAAGGACGGTGAACACAGAGTGAACACTGAGTACAGAGAACACAGAGAAAGTGAACAGAGAGTGAACACTGAGACCAGTGAACACAGAGTACACTATACACAGAGAAAACACTGAGAACAGTGAACACAGAGAACAGTGAACACAGAGAACAGTGAATACAGAAAACAGTAAACACAGAGAATAGTGAACAGAGAGAACAGTGAACCCAGAAAGCAGTGAACACAGTGAACACTGAAAACAGAGAACACTGTATACAGAGAACAGTGAACACAGAGAACACTGAAAACATAGAACACTGAACACAGAGAAAAGTTAACACAGAGAGCAGTGAACTCAGAGAACACTGAACACAGAGTGAACACAAAGAGTACACTGAGTACAGTGAACACAGAGAAAGTGAACACAAAGTGAACACTGAGAACACTGAACACCGAGAGCAGTGAACACAGAGAACACAGGACACTGAGTGAACAAATAGAACGGCGAACACAGAGTCAACACTGATTACAGTGAACACAGAGAAAGTGAACACAGAGTGAACACAGAAAACAGTGAACACAGAGAACACTGAAAACAGACAACACTGAGCACAGAGAACAGTCAACACAGAGAACAGTGAACACAGAGAACAGTGAACACAGAGAACACTGAACACAGAGAACAGTGAACACAGAGAACAGTGAACTCAGAGAACACTGAACACAGAGTGAACACAAAGTGAACACTGAGTACAGTGAACACAGAGAAAGTGAACACAAAGTGAACACTGAGAACAGTGAACACAGAGAACAGTGAACACAAACTACAGTAACACAGAGAACAGAGAACACAGGGAACAGAGAACACAGAGAACAGTGAACACAGAAAGCAGTGAAAAGAGAGAACAGTGAACACAGAGAACAGTGAACACAGAGAACACTGAAAACAGAGAACACTGAATACAGAGAACAGTGAACACAGAGAACAGTGAACTCAGAGAACACTGAACACAAAGTGAACACTGAGAACAGTGAACACCGAGAACAGTGAGCACAGGGAACACATAACACAGAGTGAACAAAGAGAACGGTGAACACAGAGTCAACACTGATTACAGTGAACACAGAGAACACTGAAATCAGACAACACTGAAGCTAGAGAACACTGAACACAGAGAACAGTGAACACAGAAAACAGTGAACACAGAGAACACTGAAAACAGAGAACACTGAACACAGAGAAAAGTGAACACAGAGAACAGTGAACTCAGAGAACACTGAACACAGAGTGAACACAAAGAGAACACTGAGTACAGTGAACACAGAGAAAGTGAACACAAAGTGAACACTGAGAACAGTGAACACAGAGAACAGTGAACACAGTGTAAACACTGAGAACGGTGAACACAGAGAACAGCAAACAAAGAGAACAGTGAACACAGACAACACTGAACAAAGAGAACAGTGAACACAGAAAACCGTGAACACAGAAAAAATGTGAACACAGAGAACACTGAAAACAGAGAACACTGAACACAGAGAACAGTGAACTCAGAGAACAGTGAACACAGAGAACAGTGAACCCAGAGAACAGTGAAAACACAGTGAACAAAGAGAACGGTGAACAGAGATTGAACACTGAGTACAGTGAACACAGAGAAAGTGAACATAGAGTGAACACTGAGAACAGTGAACACAGACAACACTGAACACAGAGAATAGTGAACTCAGAGAACAGTGAACACGCAGAACAGTGAACACAGACAACAGTAACACAGAGAACACAGAACACTCGGAACAGTGAAAACAGAGAACAGTGAATACAGACAACAGTGAAAAGAGAGAACAGTGAACACAGAGAACAGTGAACACAGAGAACACTGAAAACAGAGAACACTGAATACAGAGAACAGTGAACACAGAGAACAGTGAACTCAGAGAACACTGAACACAGATTGAACACAGAGTGAACACTGAGTACAGTGAACTCAGAGAAAGTGAACACAAAGTGAACACTGAGAACAGTGAACACAGAGAACAGTGAACACAAACTACAGTAACACAGAGAACAGAGAACACAGGGAACAGAGAACACAGAGAACAGTGAACACAGAAAGCAGTGAAAAGAGAGAACAGTGAACACAGAGAACAGTGAAAACAGAGAACACTGAAAACAGAGAACAGTGAATACAGAGAACAGTGAACACAGAGAACAGTGAACTCAGAGAACACTGAACACAAAGTGAACACTGAGAACAGTGAACACCGAAAACAGTGAGCACAGAGAACACATAACACAGAGTGAACAAAGAGAACGGTGAACACAGAGTCAACACTGATTACAGTGAACACAGAGAACACTGAAAACAGACAACACTGAAGCTAGAGAACAGTGAACACAGAAAACAGTAAACACAGAGAACACTGAAAACAGAGAACACTGAACACAGAGAAAAGTGAACACAGAGAACAGTGAACTCAGAGAACACTGAACACAGAGTGAACACAAAGAGAACACTGAGTACAGTGAACACAGAGAAAGTGAACACAAAGTGAACACTGAGAACAGTGAACACAGAGAACAGTGAACACAGTGTAAACACTGAGAACAGTGAACACAGAGAACAGCGAACAAAGAGAACAGTGAACACAGACAACACTGAACAAAGAGAACAGTGAACACAGAAAAAATGTGAACACAGAGAACACTGAAAACAGAGAACACTGAACACAGAGAACAGTGAACTCAGAGAACAGTGAACACAGAGAACAGTGAACCCAGAGAACAGTGAAAACACAGTGAACAAAGAGAACGGTGAACAGAGATTGAACACTGAGTACAGTGAACACAGAGAAAGTGAACATAGAGTGAACACTGAGAACAGTGAACACAGACAACACTGAACACAGAGAATAGTGAACTCAGAGAACAGTGAACACGCAGAACAGTGAACACAGACAACAGTAACACAGAGAACAGAGAACACACGGAACAGTGAAAACAGAGAACAGTGAACACAGACAACAGTGAAAAGAGAGAACAGTGAACACAGAGAACAGTGAACACAGAGAACACTGAAAACAGAGAACACTGAATACAGAGAACAGTGAACACAGAGAACAGTGAACTCAGAGAACACTGAACACAGATTGAACACAGAGTGAACACTGAGTACAGTGAACACAGAGAAAGTGAACACAAAGTGAACACTGAGAACAGTGAACACCGAGAACAGTGAACACAGAGAACACAGAACACTGAGTGAACAAATAGAACGGCGAACACAGAGTCAACACTGATTACAGTGAACACAGAGAAAGTGAACACAGAGTGAACACAGAAAACAGTGAACACAGAGAACACTGAAAACAGACAACACTGAACACAGAGAACAGTGAACACAGAGAACACTGAACACAGAGAACAGTGAACACAGAGAACAGTGAACTCAGAGAACACTGAACACAGAGTGAACACAAAGTGAACACTGAGTACAGTGAACTCAGAGAAAGTGAACACAAAGTGAACACTGAGAACAGTGAACACAGAGAACAGTGAACACAAACTACAATAACACAGAGAACAGAGAACACAGGGAACACAGAACACAGAGAACAGTGAACACAGAAAGCAGTGAAAAGAGAGAACAGTGAACACAGAGAACAGTGAAAACAGAGGACACTGAAAACAGAGAACACTGAATACAGAGAACAGTGAACACAGAGAACAGTGAACTCAGAGAACAATGAACACAAAGTGAACACTGAGAACAGTGAACACCGAAAACAGTGAGCACAGAGAACACATAACACAGAGTGAACAAAGAGAACGGTGAACAGAGTCAACACTGATTACAGTGAACACAGAGAACACTGAAAACAGACAACACTGAAGCTAGAGAACACGGAACACAGAGAACAGTGAACACAGAAAACAGTGAACACAGAGAACACTGAACACAGAGAACAGTGAACACAGAGAACAGTGAACTCAGAGAACACTGAACACAGAGTGAACACAAAGTGAACACTGAGTACAGTGAACTCAGAGAAAGTGAACACAAAGTGAACACTGAGAACAGTGTACACAGAGAACAGTGAACACAGAGAACACAGGACACTGAGTGAACAAATAGAACGGCGAACACAGAGTCAACACTGATTACAGTGAACACAGAGAAAGTGAACACAGAGTGAACACAGAAAACAGTGAACACAGAGAACACTGAAAACAGACAACACTGAGCACAGAGAACAGTCAACACAGAGAACAGTGAACACAGAGAACAGTGAACACAGAGAACACTGAACACAGAGAACAGTGAACACAGAGAACAGTGAACTCAGAGAACACTGAACACAGAGTGAACACAAAGTGAACACTGAGTACAGTGAACACAGAGAAAGTGAACACAAAGTGAACACTGAGAACAGTGAACACAGAGAACAGTGAACACAAACTACAGTAACACAGAGAACAGAGAACACAGGGAACAGAGAACACAGAGAACAGTGAACACAGAAAGCAGTGAAAAGAGAGAACAGTGAACACAGAGAACAGTGAACACAGAGAACACTGAAAACAGAGAACACTGAATACAGAGAACAGTGAACACAGAGAACAGTGAACTCAGAGAACACTGAACACAAAGTGAACACTGAGAACAGTGAACACCGAGAACAGTGAGCACAGGGAACACATAACACAGAGTGAACAAAGAGAACGGTGAACACAGAGTCAACACTGATTACAGTGAACACAGAGAACACTGAAATCAGACAACACTGAAGCTAGAGAACACTGAACACAGAGAACAGTGAACACAGAAAACAGTGAACACAGAGAACACTGAAAACAGAGAACACTGAACACAGAGAAAAGTGAACACAGAGAACAGTGAACTCAGAGAACACTGAACACAGAGTGAACACAAAGAGAACACTGAGTACAGTGAACACAGAGAAAGTGAACACAAAGTGAACACTGAGAACAGTGAACACAGAGAACAGTGAACACAGTGTAAACACTGAGAACGGTGAACACAGAGAACAGCAAACAAAGAGAACAGTGAACACAGACAACACTGAACAAAGAGAACAGTGAACACAGAAAACCGTGAACACAGAAAAAATGTGAACACAGAGAACACTGAAAACAGAGAACACTGAACACAGAGAACAGTGAACTCAGAGAACAGTGAACACAGAGAACAGTGAACCCAGAGAACAGTGAAAACACAGTGAACAAAGAGAACGGTGAACAGAGATTGAACACTGAGTACAGTGAACACAGAGAAAGTGAACATAGAGTGAACACTGAGAACAGTGAACACAGACAACACTGAACACAGAGAATAGTGAACTCAGAGAACAGTGAACACGCAGAACAGTGAACACAGACAACAGTAACACAGAGAACACAGAACACTCGGAACAGTGAAAACAGAGAACAGTGAATACAGACAACAGTGAAAAGAGAGAACAGTGAACACAGAGAACAGTGAACACAGAGAACACTGAAAACAGAGAACACTGAATACAGAGAACAGTGAACACAGAGAACAGTGAACTCAGAGAACACTGAACACAGATTGAACACAGAGTGAACACTGAGTACAGTGAACTCAGAGAAAGTGAACACAAAGTGAACACTGAGAACAGTGAACACAGAGAACAGTGAACACAAACTACAGTAACACAGAGAACAGAGAACACAGGGAACAGAGAACACAGAGAACAGTGAACACAGAAAGCAGTGAAAAGAGAGAACAGTGAACACAGAGAACAGTGAAAACAGAGAACACTGAAAACAGAGAACAGTGAATACAGAGAACAGTGAACACAGAGAACAGTGAACTCAGAGAACACTGAACACAAAGTGAACACTGAGAACAGTGAACACCGAAAACAGTGAGCACAGAGAACACATAACACAGAGTGAACAAAGAGAACGGTGAACACAGAGTCAACACTGATTACAGTGAACACAGAGAACACTGAAAACAGACAACACTGAAGCTAGAGAACAGTGAACACAGAAAACAGTAAACACAGAGAACACTGAAAACAGAGAACACTGAACACAGAGAAAAGTGAACACAGAGAACAGTGAACTCAGAGAACACTGAACACAGAGTGAACACAAAGAGAACACTGAGTACAGTGAACACAGAGAAAGTGAACACAAAGTGAACACTGAGAACAGTGAACACAGAGAACAGTGAACACAGTGTAAACACTGAGAACAGTGAACACAGAGAACAGCGAACAAAGAGAACAGTGAACACAGACAACACTGAACAAAGAGAACAGTGAACACAGAAAAAATGTGAACACAGAGAACACTGAAAACAGAGAACACTGAACACAGAGAACAGTGAACTCAGAGAACAGTGAACACAGAGAACAGTGAACCCAGAGAACAGTGAAAACACAGTGAACAAAGAGAACGGTGAACAGAGATTGAACACTGAGTACAGTGAACACAGAGAAAGTGAACATAGAGTGAACACTGAGAACAGTGAACACAGACAACACTGAACACAGAGAATAGTGAACTCAGAGAACAGTGAACACGCAGAACAGTGAACACAGACAACAGTAACACAGAGAACAGAGAACACACGGAACAGTGAAAACAGAGAACAGTGAACACAGACAACAGTGAAAAGAGAGAACAGTGAACACAGAGAACAGTGAACACAGAGAACACTGAAAACAGAGAACACTGAATACAGAGAACAGTGAACACAGAGAACAGTGAACTCAGAGAACACTGAACACAGATTGAACACAGAGTGAACACTGAGTACAGTGAACACAGAGAAAGTGAACACAAAGTGAACACTGAGAACAGTGAACACCGAGAACAGTGAACACAGAGAACACAGAACACTGAGTGAACAAATAGAACGGCGAACACAGAGTCAACACTGATTACAGTGAACACAGAGAAAGTGAACACAGAGTGAACACAGAAAACAGTGAACACAGAGAACACTGAAAACAGACAACACTGAACACAGAGAACAGTGAACACAGAGAACACTGAACACAGAGAACAGTGAACACAGAGAACAGTGAACTCAGAGAACACTGAACACAGAGTGAACACAAAGTGAACACTGAGTACAGTGAACTCAGAGAAAGTGAACACAAAGTGAACACTGAGAACAGTGAACACAGAGAACAGTGAACACAAACTACAATAACACAGAGAACAGAGAACACAGGGAACACAGAACACAGAGAACAGTGAACACAGAAAGCAGTGAAAAGAGAGAACAGTGAACACAGAGAACAGTGAAAACAGAGGACACTGAAAACAGAGAACACTGAATACAGAGAACAGTGAACACAGAGAACAGTGAACTCAGAGAACAATGAACACAAAGTGAACACTGAGAACAGTGAACACCGAAAACAGTGAGCACAGAGAACACATAACACAGAGTGAACAAAGAGAACGGTGAACAGAGTCAACACTGATTACAGTGAACACAGAGAACACTGAAAACAGACAACACTGAAGCTAGAGAACACGGAACACAGAGAACAGTGAACACAGAAAACAGTGAACACAGAGAACACTGAACACAGAGAACAGTGAACACAGAGAACAGTGAACTCAGAGAACACTGAACACAGAGTGAACACAAAGTGAACACTGAGTACAGTGAACTCAGAGAAAGTGAACACAAAGTGAACACTGAGAACAGTGTACACAGAGAACAGTGAACACAAACTACAGTAACACAGAGAACAGAGAACACAGGGAACAGAGAACACAGAGAACAGTGAACACAGAAAGCAGTGAAAAGAGAGAACAGTGAACACAGAGAACAGTGAAAACAGAGGACACTGAAAACAGAGAACACTGAATACAGAGAACAGTGAACACAGAGAACAGTGAACTCAGAGAACAATGAACACAAAGTGAACACTGAGAACAGTGAACACCGAAAACAGTGAGCACAGAGAACACATAACACAGAGTGAACAAAGAGAACGGTGAACACAGAGTCAACACTGATTACAGTGAACACAGAGAACACTGAAAACAGACAACACTGAAGCTAGAGAACACGGAACACAGAGAACAGTGAACACAGAAAACAGTGAACACAGAGAACACTGAAAACAGAGAACACTGAACACAGAGAAAAGTGAACACAGAGAACAGTGAACTCAGAGAACACTGAACACAGAGTGAACACAAAGAGAACACTGAGTACAGTGAACACAGAGAAAGTGAACACAAAGTGAACACTGAGAACAGTGAACACAGAGAACAGTGAACACAGTGTAAACACTGAGAACAGTGAACACAGTGAACAGTGAACACAGAGAACAGTGAACACAGAGAACAGTGAACACAGAGAACACTGAAAACAGAGAACACTGAACACAGAGAACAGTGAACTCAGAGAACACTGAACACAGAGTGAACACAAAGTAAACACTGAGTACAGTGAACACAGAGAAAGTGAACACAAAGTGAACACTGAGAACAGTGAACACAGAGAACAGTGAACACAGAAAACAGTGAACACAGAGAACACTGAAAACAGAGAACACTGAACACAGAGAAAAGTGAACACAGAGAACAGTGAACTCAGAGAACACTGAACACAGAGTGAACACAAAGAGAACACTGAGTACAGTGAACACAGAGAAAGTGAACACAAAGTGAACACTGAGAACAGTGAACACAGAGAACAGTGAACACAGTGTAAACACTGAGAACAGTGAACACAGAGAACAGCGAACAAAGAGAACAGTGAACACAGACAACACTGAACAAAGAGAACAGTGAACACAGAAAAAATGTGAACACAGAGAACACTGAAAACAGAGAACACTGAACACAGAGAACAGTGAACTCAGAGAACAGTGAACACAGAGAACAGTGAACCCAGAGAACAGTGAAAACACAGTGAACAAAGAGAACGGTGAACAGAGATTGAACACTGAGTACAGTGAACACAGAGAAAGTGAACATAGAGTGAACACTGAGAACAGTGAACACAGACAACACTGAACACAGAGAATAGTGAACTCAGAGAACAGTGAACACGCAGAACAGTGAACACAGACAACAGTAACACAGAGAACAGAGAACACACGGAACAGTGAAAACAGAGAACAGTGAACACAGACAACAGTGAAAAGAGAGAACTGTGAACACAGAGAACAGTGAACACAGAGAACACTGAAAACAGAGAACTCTGAATACAGAGAACAGTGAACACAGAGAACAGTGAACTCAGAGAACACTGAACACAGATTGAACACAGAGTGAACACTGAGTACAGTGAACATAGAGAAAGTGAACACAAAGTGAACACTGAGAACAGTGAACACCGAGAACAGTGAACACAGAGAACACAGAACACTGAGTGAACAAAGAGAACGGCGAACTCAGAGTCAACACTGATTACAGTGAACACAGAGAAAGTGAACACAGAGTGAACACAGAAAACAGTGAACACAGAGAACACTGAAAACAGACAACACTGAACACAGAGAACAGTGAACACAGCGAACAGTGAACTCAGAGAACACTGAACACAGAGTGCACACAAAGTGAACACTGAGTACAGTGAACTCAGAGAAAGTGAACACAAAGTGAACACTGAGAACAGTGAACACAGAGAACAGTGAACACAAACTACAGTAACACAGAGAACAGAGAACACAGGGAACAGAGAACACAGAGAACAGTGAACACAGAAAGCAGTGAAAAGAGAGAACAGTGAACACAGAGAACAGTGAAAACAGAGGACACTGAAAACAGAGAACACTGAATACAGAGAACAGTGAACACAGAGAACAGTGAACTCAGAGAACACTGAACACAAAGTGAACACTGAGAACAGTGAACACCGAAAACAGTGAGCACAGAGAACACATAACACAGAGTGAACAAAGAGAACGGTGAACACAGAGTCAACACTGATTACAGTGAACACAGAGAACACTGAAAACAGACAACACTGAAGCTAGAGAACACTGAACACAGAGAACAGTGAACACAGAAAACAGTGAACACAGAGAACACTGAAAACAGAGAACACTGAACACAGAGAAAAGTGAACACAGAGAACAGTGAACTCAGAGAACACTGAACACAGAGTGAACACAAAGAGAACACTGAGTACAGTGAACACAGAGAAAGTGAACACAAAGTGAACACTGAGAACAGTGAACACAGAGAACAGTGAACACAGTGTAAACACTGAGAACAGTGAACACAGAGAACAGCGAACAAAGAGAACAGTGAACACAGACAACACTGAACAAAGAGAACAGTGAACACAGAAAAAATGTGAACACAGAGAACACTGAAAACAGAGAACACTGAACACAGAGAACAGTGAACTCAGAGAACAGTGAACACAGAGAACAGTGAACCCAGAGAACAGTGAAAACACAGTGAACAAAGAGAACGGTGAACAGAGATTGAACACTGAGTACAGTGAACACAGAGAAAGTGAACATAGAGTGAACACTGAGAACAGTGAACACAGACAACACTGAACACAGAGAATAGTGAACTCAGAGAACAGTGAACACGCAGAACAGTGAACACAGACAACAGTAACACAGAGAACAGAGAACACACGGAACAGTGAAAACAGAGAACAGTGAACACAGACAACAGTGAAAAGAGAGAACTGTGAACACAGAGAACAGTGAACACAGAGAACACTGAAAACAGAGAACTCTGAATACAGAGAACAGTGAACACAGAGAACAGTGAACTCAGAGAACACTGAACACAGATTGAACACAGAGTGAACACTGAGTACAGTGAACATAGAGAAAGTGAACACAAAGTGAACACTGAGAACAGTGAACACCGAGAACAGTGAACACAGAGAACACAGAACACTGAGTGAACAAAGAGAACGGCGAACACAGAGTCAACACTGATTACAGTGAACACAGAGAAAGTGAACACAGAGTGAACACAGAAAACAGTGAACACAGAGAACACTGAAAACAGACAACACTGAACACAGAGAACAGTGAACACAGCGAACAGTGAACTCAGAGAACACTGAACACAGAGTGCACACAAAGTGAACACTGAGTACAGTGAACTCAGAGAAAGTGAACACAAAGTGAACACTGAGAACAGTGAACACAGAGAACAGTGAACACAAACTACAGTAACACAGAGAACAGAGAACACAGGGAACAGAGAACACAGAGAACAGTGAACACAGAAAGCAGTGAAAAGAGAGAACAGTGAACACAGAGAACAGTGAAAACAGAGGACACTGAAAACAGAGAACACTGAATACAGAGAACAGTGAACACAGAGAACAGTGAACTCAGAGAACACTGAACACAAAGTGAACACTGAGAACAGTGAACACCGAAAACAGTGAGCACAGAGAACACATAACACAGAGTGAACAAAGAGAACGGTGAACACAGAGTCAACACTGATTACAGTGAACTCAGAGAACACTGAACACAGAGTGAACACAAAGAGAACACTGAGTACAGTGAACACAGAGAAAGTGAACACAAAGTGAACACTGAGAACAGTGAACACAGAGAACAGTGAACACAGTGTAAACACTAAGAACGGTGAACACAGAGAACAGCGAACAAAGAGAACAGTGAACACAGACAACACTGAACAAAGAGAACAGTCAACACAGAAAACCGTGAACACAGAAAAAATGTGAACACAGAGAACACTGAAAACAGAGAACACTGAACACAGAGAACAGTGAACTCAGAGAACAGTGAACACAGAGAACAG
The DNA here is from genome assembly GCF_037043375.1 of Chiloscyllium plagiosum. NCBI lineage: Eukaryota > Metazoa > Chordata > Chondrichthyes > Orectolobiformes > Hemiscylliidae > Chiloscyllium > Chiloscyllium plagiosum. The sequence goes on from NW_028270169.1 coordinate 59,321,865, forward strand.
TGAACCCAGAGAACAGTGAAAACACAGTGAACAAAGAGAACGGTGAACAGAGATTGAACACTGAGTACAGTGAACACAGAGAAAGTGAACATAGAGTGAACACTGAGAACAGTGAACACAGACAACACTGAACACAGAGAATAGTGAACTCGGAGAACAGTGAACACGCAGAACAGTGAACACAGACAACAGTAACACAGAGAACAGAGAACACACGGAACAGTGAAAACAGAGAACAGTGAATACAGACAACAGTGAAAAGAGAGAACAGTGAACACAGAGAACAGTGAACACAGAGAACACTGAAAACAGAGAACACTGAATACAGAGAACAGTGAACACAGAGAACAGTGAACTCAGAGAACACTGAACACAGATTGAACACAGAGTGAACACTGAGTACAGTGAACACAGAGAAAGTGAACACAAAGTGAACACTGAGAACAGTGAACACCGAGAACAGTGAACACAGAGAACACAGAAGACTGAGTGAACAAAGAGAACGGCGAACACAGAGTCAACACTGATTACAGTGAACACAGAGAAAGTGAACACAGAGTGAACACAGAAAACAGTGAAAACAGAGAACACTGAAAACAGACAACACTGAACACAGAGAACAGTGAACACAGAGAACAGTGAACACAGAGAACAGTGAACACAGAGAACACTGAACACAGAGAACAGTGAACACTGAGTACAGTGAACTCAGAGAAAGTGAACACAAAGTGAACACTGAGAACAGTGAACACAGAGAACAGTGAACACAAACTACAGTAACACAGAGAACAGAGAACACAGGGAACAGAGAACACAGAGAACAGTGAGCACAGAAAGCAGTGAAAAGAGAGAACAGTGAACACAGAGAACAGTGAACACAGAGAACACTGAAAACAGAGAACACTGAATACAGAGAACAGTGAACACAGAGAACAGTGAACTCAGAGAACACTGAACACAAAGTGAACACTGAGAACAGTGAACACCGAAAACAGTGAGCACAGAGAACACATAACACAGAGTGAACAAAGAGAACGGTGAACACAGAGTCAACACTGATTACAGTGAACACAGAGAACACTGAAAACAGACAACACTGAAGCTAGAGAACACTGAACACAGAGAACAGTGAACACAGAAAACAGTGAACACAGAGAACACTGAAAACAGAGAACACTGAACACAGAGAAAAGTGAACACAGAGAACAGTGAACTCAGAGAACACTGAACACAGAGTGAACACAAAGAGAACACTGAGTACATTGAACACAGAGAAAGTGAACACAAAGTGAACACTGAGAACAGTGAACACAGAGAACAGTGAACACAGTGTAAACACTGAGAACAGTGAACACAGAGAACAGCGAACAAAGAGAACAGTGAACACAGACAACACTGAACAAAGAGAACAGTGAACACAGAAAAAATGTGAACACAGAGAACACTGAAAACAGAGAACACTGAACACAGAGAACAGTGAACTCAGAGAACAGTGAACACAGAGAACAGTGAACCCAGAGAACAGTGAAAACACAGTGAACAAAGAGAACGGTGAACAGAGATTGAACACTGAGTACAGTGAACACAGAGAAAGTGAACATAGAGTGAACACTGAGAACAGTGAACACAGACAACACTGAACACAGAGAATAGTGAACTCAGAGAACAGTGAACACGCAGAACAGTGAACACAGACAACAGTAACACAGAGAACAGAGAACACACGGAACAGTGAAAACAGAGAACAGTGAACACAGACAACAGTGAAAAGAGAGAACTGTGAACACAGTGAACACAGAGAACACTGAAAACAGAGAACTCTGAATACAGAGAACAGTGAACACAGAGAACAGTGAACTCAGAGAACACTGAACACAGATTGAACACAGAGTGAACACTGAGTACAGTGAACATAGAGAAAGTGAACACAAAGTGAACACTGAGAACAGTGAACACCGAGAACAGTGAACACAGAGAACACAGAACACTGAGTGAACAAAGAGAACGGCGAACACAGAGTCAACACTGATTACAGTGAACACAGAGAAAGTGAACACAGAGTGAACACAGAAAACAGTGAACACAGAGAACACTGAAAACAGACAACACTGAACACAGAGAACAGTGAACACAGCGAACAGTGAACTCAGAGAACACTGAACACAGAGTGCACACAAAGTGAACACTGAGTACAGTGAACTCAGAGAAAGTGAACACAAAGTGAACACTGAGAACAGTGAACACAGAGAACAGTGAACACAAACTACAGTAACACAGAGAACAGAGAACACAGGGAACAGAGAACACAGAGAACAGTGAACACAGAAAGCAGTGAAAAGAGAGAACAGTGAACACAGAGAACAGTGAAAACAGAGGACACTGAAAACAGAGAACACTGAATACAGAGAACAGTGAACACAGAGAACAGTGAACTCAGAGAACACTGAACACAAAGTGAACACTGAGAACAGTGAACACCGAAAACAGTGAGCACAGAGAACACATAACACAGAGTGAACAAAGAGAACGGTGAACACAGAGTCAACACTGATTACAGTGAACACAGAGAACACTGAAAACAGACAACACTGAAGCTAGAGAACACGGAACACAGAGAACAGTGAACACAGAAAACAGTGAACACAGAGAACACTGAAAACAGAGAACACTGAACACAGAGAAAAGTGAACACAGAGAACAGTGAACTCAGAGAACACTGAACACAGAGTGAACACAAAGAGAACACTGAGTACAGTGAACACAGAGAAAGTGAACACAAAGTGAACACTGAGAACAGTGAACACAGAGAACAGTGAACACAGTGTAAACACTGAGAACAGTGAACACAGTGAACAGTGAACACAGAGAACAGTGAACACAGAGAACAGTGAACACAGAGAACACTGAAAACAGAGAACACTGAACACAGAGAACAGTGAACTCAGAGAACACTGAACACAGAGTGAACACAAAGTAAACACTGAGTACAGTGAACACAGAGAAAGTGAACACAAAGTGAACACTGAGAACAGTGAACACAGAGAACAGTGAACACAGACAACAGTAACACAGAGAACAGAGAACACACGGAACAGTGAAAACAGAGAACAGTGAATACAGACAACAGTGAAAAGAGAGAACAGTGAACACAGAGAACAGTGAACACAGAGAACACTGAAAACAGAGAACACTGAATACAGAGAACAGTGAACACAGAGAACAGTGAACTCAGAGAACACTGAACACAGATTGAACACAGAGTGAACACTGAGTACAGTGAACACAGAGAAAGTGAACACAAAGTGAACACTGAGAACAGTGAACACCGAGAACAGTGAACACAGAGAACACAGAAGACTGAGTGAACAAAGAGAACGGCGAACACAGAGTCAACACTGATTACAGTGAACACAGAGAAAGTGAACACAGAGTGAACACAGAAAACAGTGAAAACAGAGAACACTGAAAACAGACAACACTGAACACAGAGAACAGTGAACACAGAGAACAGTGAACACAGAGAACAGTGAACACAGAGAACACTGAACACAGAGAACAGTGAACACTGAGTACAGTGAACTCAGAGAAAGTGAACACAAAGTGAACACTGAGAATAGTGAACACAGAGAACAGTGAACACAAACTACAGTAACACAGAGAACAGAGAACACAGGGAACAGAGAACACAGAGAACAGTGAACACAGAAAGCAGTGAAAAGAGAGAACAGTGAACACAGAGAACAGTGAACACAGAGAACACTGAAAACAGAGAACACTGAATACAGAGAACAGTGAACACAGAGAACAGTGAACTCAGAGAACACTGAACACAAAGTGAACACTGAGAACAGTGAACACCGAAAACAGTGAGCACAGAGAACACATAACACAGAGTGAACACAGAGAACAGTGAACACAGAGAACACTGAAAACAGAGAACACTGAATACAGAGAACAGTGAACACAGAGAACGGTGAACACAGAGTCAACACTGATTACAGTGAACACAGAGAACACTGAAATCAGACAACACTGAAGCTAGAGAACACTGAACACAGAGAACAGTGAACACAGAAAACAGTGAACACAGAGAACACTGAAAACAGAGAACACTGAACACAGAGAAAAGTGAACACAGAGAACAGTGAACTCAGAGAACACTGAACACAGAGAACAGTGAACACAAAGAACACTGAAAACAGAGAACACAGAACTCAGAGAACAGTGAACACAGAAAACAGTGAACACAGAGAACACTGAACACAGATTGAACACAGAGTGAACACTGAGTACAGTGAACACAGAGAAAGTGAACACAAAGTGAACACTGAGAACAGTGAACACCGAGAACAGTGAACACAGAGAACACAGAACACTGAGTGAACAAAGAGAACGGCGAACACAGAGTCAACACTGATTACAGTGAACACAGAGAAAGTGAACACAGAGTGAACACAGAAAACAGTGAAAACAGAGAACACTGAAAACAGACAACTCTGAACACAGAGAACAGTGAACACAGAGAACAGTGAACACAGAGAACAGTGAACACAGAGAACACTGAACACAGAGAACAGTGAACACAGAGAACAGTGAACTCAGAGAACACTGAACACAGAGTGAACACAAAGTGGACACTGAGTACAGTGAACTCAGAGAAAGTGAACACAAAGTGAACACTGAGAACAGTGAACACAGAGAACAGCGAACAAAGAGAACAGTGAACACAGACAACACTGAACAAAGAGAACAGTGAACACAGAAAAAATGTGAACACAGAGAACACTGAAAACAGAGAACACTGAACACAGAGAACAGTGAACTCAGAGAACAGTGAACACAGAGAACAGTGAACCCAGAGAACAGTGAAAACACAGTGAACAAAGAGAACGGTGAACAGAGATTGAACACTGAGTACAGTGAACACAGAGAAAGTGAACATAGAGTGAACACTGAGAACAGTGAACACAGACAACACTGAACACAGAGAATAGTGAACTCAGAGAACAGTGAACACGCAGAACAGTGAACACAGACAACAGTAACACAGAGAACAGAGAACACACGGAACAGTGAAAACAGAGAACAGTGAACACAGACAACAGTGAAAAGAGAGAACTGTGAACACAGAGAACAGTGAACACAGAGAACACTGAAAACAGAGAACTCTGAATACAGAGAACAGTGAACACAGAGAACAGTGAACTCAGAGAACACTGAACACAGATTGAACACAGAGTGAACACTGAGTACAGTGAACATAGAGAAAGTGAACACAAAGTGAACACTGAGAACAGTGAACACCGAGAACAGTGAACACAGAGAACACAGAACACTGAGTGAACAAAGAGAACGGCGAACACAGAGTCAACACTGATTACAGTGAACACAGAGTGAACACAGAAAACAGTGAAAACAGAGAACACTGAAAACAGACAACTCTGAACACAGAGAACAGTGAACACAGAGAACAGTGAACACAGAGAACAGTGAACACAGAGAACACTGAACACAGAGAACAGTGAACACAGAGAACAGTGAACTCAGAGAACACTGAACACAGAGTGAACACAAAGTGGACACTGAGTACAGTGAACTCAGAGAAAGTGAACACAAAGTGAACACTGAGAACAGTGAACACAGAGAACAGTGAACACAAACTACAGTAACACAGAGAACAGAGAACACAGGGAACAGAGAACACAGAGAACAGTGAACACAGAAAGCAGTGAAAAGAGAGAACAGTGAACACAGAGAACAGTGAACACAGAGAACACTGAAAACAGAGAACACTGAATACAGAGAACAGTGAACACAGAGAACAGTGAACTCAGAGAACACTGAACACAAAGTGAACACTGAGAACAGTGAACACCGAAAACAGTGAGCACAGAGAACACATAACACAGAGTGAACAAAGAGAACGGTGAACACAGAGTCAACACTGATTACAGTGAACACAGAGAACACTGAAAACAGACAACACTGAAGCTAGAGAACACTGAACACAGAGAACAGTGAACACAGAAAACAGTGAACACAGAGAACACTGAAAACAGAGAACACTGAACACAGAGAAAAGTGAACACAGAGAACAGTGAACTCAGAGAACACTGAACACAGAGTGAACACAAAGAGAACACTGAGTACAGTGAACACAGAGAAAGTGAACACAAAGTGAACACTGAGAACAGTGAACACAGAGAACAGCGAACAAAGAGAACAGTGAACACAGACAACGCTGACCAAAGAGAACAGTGAACACAGAAAACCGTGAACACAGAAAAAATGTGAACACAGAGAACACTGAAAACAGAGAACACTGAACACAGAGAACAGTGAACTCAGAGAACAGTGAAGACAGAGAACAGTGAACGCAGAGAACAGTGAAAACACAGTGAACAAAGAGAACGGTGAACAGAGATTGAACACTGAGTACAGTGAACACAGAGAAAGTGAACATAGAGTGAACAGTGAACACAGACAACACTGAACACAGAGAATAGTGAACTCAGAGAACAGTGAACACGCAGAACAGTGAACACAGACAACAGTAACACAGAGAACAGAGAACACACGGAACAGTGAAAACAGAGAACAGTGAACACAGACAACAGTGAACACAGAGAACACTGAAAACAGAGAACACTGAATACAGAGAACAGTGAACACAGAGAACAGTGAACTCAGAGAACACTGAACACAGATTGAACACAGAGTGAACACTGAGTACAGTGAACACAGAGAAAGTGAACACAAAGTGAACACTGAGAACAGTGAACACCGAGAACAGTGAACACAGAGAACACAGAACACTGAGTGAACAAAGAGAACGGCGAACACAGAGTCAACACTGATTACAGTGAACACAGAGAAAGTGAACACAGAGTGAACACAGACAACAGTGAACACAGAGAACACTGAAACCAGACAACACTGAACACAGAGAACAGTGAACACAGAGAACAGTGAACACAGAGAACAGTGAACACAGAGAACACTGAACACAGAGAACAGTGAACACAGAGAACAGTGAACTCAGAGAACACTGAACACAGAGTGAACACAAAGTGAACACTGAGTACAGTGAACTCAGAGAAAGTGAACACAAAGTGAACACTGAGAACAGTGAACACAGAGAACAGTGAACACAAACTACAGTAACACAGAGAACAGAGAACACAGGGAACAGAGAACACAGAGAACAGTGAACACAGAAAGCAGTGAAAAGAGAGAACAGTGAACACAGAGAACAGTGAAAACAGAGGACACTGAAAACAGAGAACACTGAATACAGAGAACAGTGAACACAGAAAACAGTGAACACAGAGAATAGTGAACAAGAGAACAGTGAATACAGAAAAGAGTGAACACTGAGAACAGTGACCCAGAGAACACTGAAAACAGAGAACAGTGAACACAGAGAACATTGAACACAGAGTAAAAAAAGGACGTTGAACACAGAGTGAACACTGAGTACAGTGAACACAGAGAAAGTAACAGAGAGTGAACACTAAGACCAGTGAACACAGAGAACACTGTACACAGAGAAAACACTGAGAATAGTGAACAGAGAGAACAGTGAACACAGAGAAGAGTGAATACAGAAAACAGTGAACACAGAGAATAGTGAACACAGAGAACAGTGAACACAGAAAGCAGTGAACACAGAAAACACTGAAAACAGAGAACAAGAACACAGAGAACAGTGAACACACAGAACAGTGAACACAGAGAATACTGAACACAGAGAACAGAGAACATAGGGAACACTGAAAACAGAGAACACTGAACACAGAGAACAGTGAACACAAAGAAAAGTGGTATCAGAGAACACTGAACACAGAGAACAGCGAACAAAGGGAACAGTGAATACAGAAAACAGTAAACACAGAGAATAGTGAACAGAGAGAACAGTGAACCCAGAAAGCAGTGAACACAGTGAACACTGAAAACAGAGAACACTGTATACAGAGAACAGTGAACACAGAGAACATTGAAAACAGAGAACACTGAACACAGAGAAAAGTTAACACAGAGAGCAGTGAACTCAGAGAACACTGAACACAGAGTGAACACAAAGAGAACACTGAGTACAGTGAACACAGAGAAAGTGAACACAAAGTGAACACTGAGAACACTGAACACCGAGAACAGTGAACACAGAGAACACAGAACACTGAGTGAACAAATAGAACGGCGAACACAGAGTCAACACTGATTACAGTGAACACAGAGAAAGTGAACACAGAGTGAACACAGAAAACAGTGAACACAGAGAACACTGAAAACAGACAACACTGAGCACAGAGAACAGTGAACACAGAGAACAGTGAACACAGAGAACAGTGAACACAGAGAACACTGAACACAGAGAACAGTGAACACAGAGAACAGTGAACTCAGAGAACACTGAACACAGAGTGAACACAAAGTGAACACTGAGTACAGTGAACACAGAGAAAGTGAACACAAAGTGAACACTGAGAACAGTGAACACAGAGAACAGTGAACACAAACTACAGTAACACAGAGAACAGAGAACACAGGGAACAGAGAACACAGAGAACAGTGAGCACAGAAAGCAGTGAAAAGAGAGAACAGTGAACACAGAGAACAGTGAACACAGAGAACACTGAAAACAGAGAACACTGAATACAGAGAACAGTGAACACAGAGAACAGTGAACTCAGAGAACACTGAACACAAAGTGAACACTGAGAACAGTGAACACCGAGAACAGTGAGCACAGGGAACACATAACACAGAGTGAACAAAGAGAACGGTGAACACAGAGTCAACACTGATTGCAGTGAACACAGAGAACACTGAAATCAGACAACACTGAAGCTAGAGAACACTGAACACAGAGAACAGTGAACACAGAAAACAGTGAACACAGAGAACACTGAAAACAGAGAACACTGAACACAGAGAAAAGTGAACACAGAGAACAGTGAACTCAGAGAACACTGAACACAGAGTGAACACAAAGAGAACACTGAGTACAGTGAACACAGAGAAAGTGAACACAAAGTGAACACTGAGAACAGTGAACACAGAGAACAGTGAACACAGTGTAAACACTGAGAACAGTGAACACAGAGAACAGCGAACAAAGAGAACAGTGAACACAGACAACACTGAACAAAGAGAACAGTGAACACAGAAAAAATGTGAAGACAGAGAACACTGAAAACAGAGAACACTGAACACAGAGAACAGTGAACTCAGAGAACAGTGAACACAGAGAACAGTGAAAACACAGTGAACAAAGAGAACGGTGAACAGAGATTGAACACTGAGTACAGTGAACACAGAGAAAGTGAACACAAAGTGAACACTGAGAACAGTGAACACAGAGAACAGTTAACACAGTGTAAACACTGAGAACGGTGAACACAGAGAACAGCGAACAAAGAGAACAGTGAACACAGACAACACTGAACAAAGAGAACAGTGAACACAGAAAACCGTGAACACAGAAAAAATATGAACACAGAGAACACTGAAAACAGAGAACAGTGAACCCAGAGAACAGTGAAAACACAGTGAACAAAGAGAACGGTGAACAGAGATTGAACACTGAGTACAGTGAACACAGAGAAAGTGAACATAGAGTGAACACTGAGAACAGTGTACACAGACAACACTGAACACAGAGAATAGTGAACTCAGAGAACAGTGAACACGCAGAACAGTGAACACAGACAACAGTAACACAGAGAACAGAGAACACACGGAACAGTGAAAACAGAGAACAGTGAATACAGACAACAGTGAAAAGAGAGAACAGTGAACACAGAGAACAGTGAACACAGAAAACACTGAAAACAGTGAACACTGAATGCAGAGAACAGTGAACACAGAGAACAGTGAACTCAGAGAACACTGAACACACATTGAACACAGAGTGAACACTGAGTACAGTGAACACAGAGAAAGTGAACACAAAGTGAACACTGAGAACAGTGAACACAGAGAACAGTGAACACAGAGAACACAGAACACTGAGTGAACAAAGAGAACGGCGAACACAGAGTCAACACTGATTACAGTGAACACAGAGAAAGTGAACACAGAGTGAACACAGAAAACAGTGAAAACAGAGAACACTGAAAACAGACAACACTGAACACAGAGAACAGTGAACACAGAGAACAGTGAACACAGAGAACACTGAACACAGAGAACAGTGAACACAGAGAAAAGTGAACACAGAGAACAGTGAACACAGAGTGAACACAAAGTGAACACTGAGTACAGTGAACTCAGAGAAAGTGAACACAAAGTGAACACTGAGAACAGTGAACACAGAGAACAGTGAACACAAACTACAGTAACACAGAGAACAGAGAACACAGGGAACAGAGAACACAGAGAACAGTGAACACAGAAAGCAGAGAAAAGAGAGAACAGTGAACACAGAGAACAGTGAACACAGAGAACACTGAAAACAGAGAACACTGAATACAGAGAACAGTGAACACAGAGAACAGTGAAATCAGAGAACACTGAACACAAAGTGAACACTGAGAACAGTGAACACCGAAAACAGTGAGCACAGAGAACACATAACACAGACTGAACAAAGAGAACGGTGAACACAGAGTCAACACTGATTACAGTGAACACAGAGAACACTGAAAACAGACAACACTGAAGCTAGAGAACACTGAACACAGAGAACAGTGAACACAGAAAACAGTGAACACAGAGAACACTGAAAACAGAGAACACTGAACACAGAGAAAAGTGAACACAGAGAACAGTGAACTCAGAGAACACTGAACACAGAGTGAACACAAAGAGAACACTGAGTACAGTGAACACAGAGAAAGTGAACACAAAGTGAACACTGAGAACAGTGAACACAGAGAACAGTGAACACAGTGTAAACACTGAGAACAGTGAACACAGAGAACAGTGAACAAAGAGAACAGTGAACACAGACAACACTGAACAAAGAGAACAGTGAACACAGAAAACCGTGAACACAGAAAAAATGTGAACACAGAGAACACTGAAAACAGAGAACACTGAACACAGAGAACAGTGAACTCAGAGTACAGTGAACACAGAGAACAGTGAACCCAGAGAACAGTGAAAACACAGTGAACAAAGAGAACGGTGAACAGAGATTGAACACTGAGTACAGTGAACACAGAGAAAGTGAACATAGAGTGAACACAGAGAACAGTGAACACAGAGAACACTGAAAACAGAGAACACTGAATACAGAGAACAGTGAACACAGAGAACAGTGAACTCAGAGAACACTGAACACAGATTGAACACAGAGTGAACACTGAGTACAGTGAACACAGAGAAAGTGAACACAAAGTGAACACTGAGAACAGTGAACACCGAGAACAGTGAACACAGAGAACACAGAACACTGAGTGAACAAAGAGAACGGTGAACACAGAGTCAACACTGATTACAGTGAACACAGAGAAAGTGAACACAGAGTGAACACAGAAAACAGTGAACACAGAGAACACTGAAAACAGACAACACTGAACACAGAGAACAGTGAACACAGAGAACAGTGAACACAGAAAACACTGAAAACAGAGAATACTGACACAGAGAAAAGTGAACACAGAGAACAGTGATCTCAGAGAACACTGAACACAAAGTGAACACTGAGAACAGTGAACACCGAGAACAGTGAGCAGAGAGAACACAGAACACAGAGTGAACAAAGAGAACGGTGAACACAGAGTCAACACTGATCACAGTGAACACAGAGAACACTGAAAACAGACAACACTGAAACTAGAGAACACTGAACACTGAAAACAGTGAACACAGAGAAAACTGAAAACAGAAACACTGAACACAGAGAAAAGTGAACACAGAGAACAGTGAACTCAGAGAACACTGAACACAGAGTGAACACGAAGTGTACACTGAGTACAGTGAACACAGAGAAAGTGAACACAAAGTGAACACTGAGAACAGTGAACACAGAGAACAGGGAAGACAGACAACAGTAACACAGAGAACAGAGAACACAGGGAACAGTGAACACAGATAACAGTGAACACAGAAAGCAGTGAAAAGAGAGAACAGTGAACACAGAGATCAGTGAACACAGAGAACACTGAAAACAGAGAACACCGAATACAGAAAACAGTGAACACAGAGAACAGTGATCTCAGAGAACACTGAACACAAAGTGAACACTGAGAACAGTGAACACCGAGAACAGTGAGCAGAGAGAACACAGAACACAGAGTGAACAAAGAGAACGGTGAACACAGAGTCAACACTGATCACAGTGAACACAGAGAACACTGAAAACAGACAACACTGAAACTAGAGAACACTGAACACTGAAAACAGTGAACACAGAGAAAACTGAAAACAGAGAACACTGAACACAGAGAAAAGTGAACACAGAGAACAGTGAACTCAGAGAACACTGAACACAGAGTGAACACAAAGAGGACACTGAGTACAGTGAACACAGTGAAAGTGAACACAAAGTGAACACTGAGAACAGTGAACACAGAGAACAGTAAACACAGAGAACAGTGAACACAGAGAAGAGTGAACACAGAAATCGGTGATCACAGAGAATAGTGAACACAGAAAACAGTGAACACCGAAATCAGTGAACAGAGAACACTGAAAACAGATAACACTGAACACAGAGAACAGTGAACACAGAGAACAGTGAGCACAGAGAACAGTGAACACAGAGATAGTGAACTCCGAAATCAGTGAACAAAGAGAACACTGAAAACAGAGAACACAGAGAAGAGTGAACACAGAAAACAGTGAACACAGAGAACACTGAAAACAGAGAACACAGAGAAGAGTGAACACAGAGAACATTGAACACAGACAACACTGAACACAGAGATCTGGGAACACAGAGAACAGAGAACACAGGGAACACTGAACACAGAGAAAAGTGAACACAGACAACAGTGAACGCTGAGAACAGTGAACACAGTCAACAGTGAACACAGATAACATTGAACACAGAGACCGGAGAACACAGGGAGCACTAAACTGAGAGAAAAGTGAATAGAGAGAACAGTGAACCATGAGAACAGTGAATACAGAGAATAGTGAACACAGAGAACAGTGAACACAAAAAACAGTGAACACAGAGAACACTGAAAACAGAGAACACTGAACACAGAGAAGAGTGAACACAGAAAACAGTGAACACAGAGAATAGTGAACAAGAGAACAGTGAACACGGAGAACAGTGAATAGAGAAAAGAGTGAACACAGAGAATAGTGAACATAGAGAACAGTGAACACATAAAGCAGTGAACACAGAAAACACTGAAAACAGAGAACACAGGACACAGAGAACAGTGAACACACAGAAAAGTGAACACAGAGAATACTGAACACAGAGAACAGTGCACACAGAGAACAGAGAACACAGGGAACACTGAACACAGAGAACATTGAACACAGAGAACAGTGAACACAGAGAACAGTGAACACAAAGAACAGTGAACACAGAGAACGGAGAACACAGGGAGCACTAAACTGAGAGAACAGTGAAAAGAGAGAACAGTGAATACAGAGAATAGTGAACACAGAGAACAGTGACCACAAAATACAGTGAACACAGAGAACACTGAAAACAGAGAACACTGAACACAGAGAAGAGTGAACACAGAAAACAGTGAACACAGAGAATAGTGAACAAGAGAACAGTGAACATAGAAAACAGTGAACACTGAGAACAGTGACCCAGAGAACACTGAAAACAGAGAACAGTGAACACAGAGAACACTGAACACAGAGTTAAAAAAAAGGACGGTGAACTCAGAGTGAACACTGAGTACAGTGAACACAGAGAACAGTGAACACAGAGAACGGAGAACACAGGGAGCACTGAACAGAGAGAACAGTGAAAAGAGAGAACAGTGAAAAGAGAGAACAGTGAACCATGAGAATAGTGAATGCAGAGAATAGTGAACACAGAGAACAGTGAACACAAAAAACAGTGAACACAGAGAACACTGAAAACAGAGAACACTGAACACAGAGAACAGTGAACACAGAAAACAGTGAGCACAGAGAATAGTGAACAAGAGATCAGTGAACACAGAAAAGAGTGAACACTGAGAACAGTGACCCAGAGAACACTGAAAACAGAGAACAGTGAACACAGAGAACATTGAACACAGACAAAACACTGAGAACAGTGAACACAGAGAACAGTGAATACAGAAAACAGTGAACACAGAGAATAGTGAACACAGAGAACAGTGAACACAGAAAGCAGTGAACACAGAAAACACTGAAAACAAAGAACACAGAACACAGCGAACAGTGAACAGACAGAACAGTGAACACAGAGAATACTGAACACAGAGAACAGAGAACACAGGGAACACTGAAAACAGAGAACACTGAACACAGTGAACAGTGAACACAAAGAACAGTGGTATCAGAGAACACTGAACACAGAGAACAGCGAACAAAGAGGACAGTGAACACAGACAACTCTGAACAAAGAGAACAGTGAACACAGAAAACAGTGAACACAGAAAAAATGTGAACACAGAGAACACTGAAAACAGAGAACACTGAACACAGAGAACAGTGAACTCAGAGAACAGTGAACTCAGAGATCAGTGAACACAGAGTGGACACAAAGGGAACACTGAGTACAGTGAACACCGAGAAAGTGAACACAAAGTGAACACTGAGAACAGTGAACACAGAGAACAGTGAAGACAGACAACATTGAATACAGAAAACAGTGAACACAGAGAATAGTGAACACAGCGAACAGTGAACACAGAGAACAGTGAACACAGAGAACAGTGAACTGAGTGTAAACACTGAGAACAGTGAACACAGAGAACAGTGAACACAGAGAACAGTGAACACAGAAATCGGTGATCACAGAGAATAGTGAACACAGAAAACAGTGAACACCGAAATCAGTGAACAGAGAACACTGAAAACAGATAACACTGAACACAGAGAACAGTGAACACAGAGAACAGTGAACACAGATAACAGTGAACACAGAAAACAGTGAACATAGAGAACACTGAAAACAGAGAACACAGAGAAGAGTGAACACAGAAAACAGTGAACATAGAGAACACTGAAAACAGAGAACACAGAGAAGAGTGAACACAGAGAACATTGAACACAGACAACACTGAACACAGAGATCTGGGAACACAGAGAACAGAGAACACAGGGAACACTGAACACAGAGAAAAGTGAACACAGACAACAGTGAACGCTGAGAATAGTGAACACAGAAAACAGTGAACACCGAAATCAGTGAACAGAGAACACTGAAAACAGAGAACACTGAAAACAGATAACACTGAACACAGAAAACAGTGAACACAGAGAATAGTGAACACAGAGAACAGTGAACACAGAAAACAGTGAACACAGAAAACAGTGAACATAGAGAACACTGAAAACAGAGAACACAGAGAAGAGTGAACACAGAAAACAGTGAACATAGAGAACACTGAAAACAGAGAACACAGAGAAGAGTGAACACAGAGAACATTGAACACAGACAACACTGAACACAGAGATCTGGGAACACAGAGAACAGAGAACACAGGGAACACTGAACACAGAGAAAAGTGAACACAGACAACAGTGAACGCTGAGAACAGTGAACACAGACAACAGTGAACACAGATAACAGTGAACACAGAGAACGGAGAACACAGGGAGCACTAAACTGAGAGATAAGTGAATAGAGAGAACAGTGAACCATGAGAACAGTGAATACAGAGAATAGTGAACACAGAGAACAGTGAACACAAAAAACAGTGAACACAGAGAACACTGAAAACAGAGAACACTGAACACAGAGAAGAGTGAACACAGAAAACAGTGAACACAGAGAATAGTGAACAAGAGAACAGTGAACACGGAGAACAGTGAATACAGAAAAGAGTGAACACAGAGAATAGTGAACACAGAGAACAGTGAACACAGAAAGCAGTGAAGACAGAAAACACTGAAAACAGAGAACACAGGACACAGAGAACAGTGAACACACAGAAAAGTGAACACAGAGAATACTGAACACAGAGAACAGTGCACACAGAGAACAGAGAACACAGAGAACACTGAACACAGAGAACATTGAACACAGAGAACAGTGAACACAGAGAACAGTGAACACAGAGAACGGAGAACACAGGGAGCACTGAACAGAGAAAACAGTGAAAAGAGAGAACAGTGAACCATGAGAACAGTGAATACAGAGAATAGTGAACACATTGAACAGTGAACACAAAAAACAGTGAACACAGAGAACACTGAAAACAGAGAACACTGAACACAGAGAAGAGTGAACACAGAAAAAAGTGAACACAGAGAATAGTGAACAAGAGAACAGTGAACACAGAAAACAGCTAACACTGAGAACAGTGACCCAGAGAACATTGAAAACAGAGAACAGTGAACACTGAGTACAGTGAACACAGAGAAAGTAACAGAGAGTGAACACTGACACCAGTGAACAAAGAGAATACTGTACACAGAGAAAACACTGAGAACAGTGAACACAGAGAACAGTGAACACAGAGAACAGTGAATACAGAAAACAGTGAACACAGAGAATAGTGAACACAGAGAACAGTGAACACAGAAAGCAGTGAACACAGAAAACACTGAAAACAGAGAACACAGAACACAGAGAACAGTGAACACACAGAAAAGTGAACACAGAGAATACTGAACACAGAGAACAGTGAACACAGAGAACACAGGGAACAGTGAACACAGAGAACAGTGAACACAGAGAGCAGTGAAAAGAGAGAACAGTGAACACAGAGAACAGTGAACACAGAGAAGAGTGAACACAGAAATCGGTGATCACAGAGAATAGTGAACACAGAAAACAGTGAACACCGAAATCAGTGAACAGAGAACACTGAAAACAGATAACACTGAACACAGAGAACAGTGAACACAGAGAACAGTGAACACAGAGAACAGTGAACACAGAAAACAGTGAACACAGAAAACAGTGAACATAGAGAACACTGAAAACAGAGAACACAGAGAAGAGTGAACACAGAAAACAGTGAACATAGAGAACACTGAAAACAGAGAACACAGAGAAGAGTGAGCACAGAGAACATTGAACACAGACAACACTGAACACAGAGATCTGGGAACACAGAGAACAGAGAACACAGGGAACACTGAACACAGAGAAAAGTGAACACAGACAACAGTGAACGCTGAGAATAGTGAACACAGAAAACAGTGAACACCGAAATCAGTGAACAGAGAACACTGAAAACAGAGAACACTGAAAACAGATAACACTGAACACAGAAAACAGTGAACACAGAGAATAGTGAACACAGAGAACAGTGAACACAGAGAACAGTGAACACAGAAAACAGTGAGCACAGAGAATAGTGAACAAGAGATCAGTGAACACAGAAAAGAGTGAACACTGAGAACAGTGACCCAGAGAACACTGAAAACAGAGAACAGTGAACACAGAGAACACTGAACACGGAGTTGAAAAAAAAGGACGGTGAACTCAGAGTGAACACTGAGTACAGTGAACACAGAGAAAGTAACAGAGAGTGAACACTGAGACCAGTGAACACAGAGAACACTGTACACAGACAAAACACTGAGTACAGTGAACACAGAGAAAGTAACAGAGAGTGAACACTGAGACCAGTGAACACAGAGAACACTGTACACAGACAAAACACTGAGAACAGTGAACACAGAGAACAGTGAATACAGAAAACAGTGAACACAGAGAATAGTGAACACAGAGAACAGTGAACACAGAGAACAGTGAACACAGAGAACACTGAACACAGAGAACAGTGAACTCAGAGAACAGTGAACACAGAGAACAGTGAACACAGAGTGAACACAAAGTGAACACTGAGTACAGTGAACAAAGAGAAAGTGAACACAAAGTGAACACTGAGAACAGTGAACACAGAGAACAGTGAAGACAGACAACAGTGAATACAGAAAACAGTGAACACAGAGAATAGTGAACACAGCGAACAGTGAGCACAGAGAACAGTGAACACAGAGAACAGTGAACTGAGTGTAAACACTGAGAACAGTGAACACAGAGAACAGTGAACACAGAGAAGAGTGAACACAGAAATCGGTGATCACAGAGAATAGTGAACACAGAAAACAGTGAACACCGAAATCAGTGAACAGAGAACACTGAAAACAGATAACACTGAACACAGAGAACAGCGAACACAGAGAACAGTGAACACAGAGAACAGTGAACACAGAAAACAGTGAACACAGAAAACAGTGAACATAGAGAACACTGAAAACAGAGAACACAGAGAAGAGTGAACACAGAGAACATTGAACACAGACAACACTGAACACAGAGATCTGGGAACACAGAGAACAGAGAACAGAGGGAACACTGAACACAGAGAAAAGTGAACACAGACAACAGTGAACGCTGAGAATAGTGAACACAGAAAACAGTGAACACCGAAATCAGTGAACAGAGAACACTGAAAACAGATAACACTGAACACAGAAAACAGTGAACACAGAGAATAGTGAACACAGAGAACAGTGAACACAGAAAACAGTGAACACAGAAAACAGTGAACATAGAGAACACTGAAAACAGAGAACACAGAGAAGAGTGAACACAGAAAACAGTGAACATAGAGAACACTGAAAACAGAGAACACAGAGAAGAGTGAACACAGAGAACATTGAACACAGACAACACTGAACACAGAGATCTGGGAACACAGAGAACAGAGAACACAGGGAACACTGAACACAGAGAAAAGTGAACACAGACAACAGTGAACGCTGAGAACAGTGAAAACAGATAACAGTGAACACAGAGAACGGAGAACACAGGGAGCACTAAACTGAGAGATAAGTGAATAGAGAGAACAGTGAACCATGAGAACAGTGAATACAGAGAATAGTGAACACAGAGAACAGTGAACACAAAAAACAGTGAACACAGAGGACACTGAAAACAGAGAACACTGAACACAGAGAAGAGTGAACACAGAAAACAGTGAACACAGAGAATAGTGAACAAGAGAACAGTGAACACGGAGAACAGTGAATACAGAAAAGAGTGAACACAGAGAATAGTGAACACAGAGAACAGTGAACACAGAAAGCAGTGAAGACAGAAAACACTGAAAACAGAGAACACAGGACACAGAGAACAGTGAACACACAGAAAAGTGAACACAGAGAATACTGAACACAGAGAACAGTGCACACAGAGAACAGAGAACACAGAGAACACTGAACACAGAGAACATTGAACACAGAGAACAGTGAACACAGAGAACAGTGAACACAGAGAACGGAGAACACAGGGAGCACTGAACAGAGAAAACAGTGAAAAGAGAGAACAGTGAACCATGAGAACAGTGAATACAGAGAATAGTGAACACATTGAACAGTGAACACAAAAAACAGTGAACACAGAGAACACTGAAAACAGAGAACACTGAACACAGAGAAGAGTGAACACAGAAAACAGTGAACACAGAGAATAGTGAACAAGAGAACAGTGATCACAGAGATCAGTGAACACAGAGAACAGTGAACTTAGTGTAAACACTGAGAACAGTGAACACAGAGAACAGTGAACACAGAGAAGAGTGAACACAGAAATCGGTGATCACAGAGAATAGTGAACACAGAAAACAGTGAACACCGAAATCAGTGAACAGAGAACACTGAAAACAGATAACACTGAACACAGAGAACAGTGAACACAGAGAACAGTGAACACAGATAACAGTGAACACAGAAAACAGTGAACACAGAAAACAGTGAACATAGAGAACACTGAAAACAGAGAACACAGAGAAGAGTGAACACAGAAAACAGTGAACATAGAGAACACTGAAAACAGAGAACACAGAGAAGAGTGAACACAGAGAACATTGAACACAGACAACACTGAACACAGAGATCTGGGAACACAGAGAACAGAGAACACAGGGAACACTGAACACAGAGAAAAGTGAACACAGACAACAGTGAACGCTGAGAATAGTGAACACAGAAAACAGTGAACACCGAAATCAGTGAACAGAGAACACTGAAAACAGAGAACACTGAAAACAGATAACACTGAACACAGAAAACAGTGAACACAGAGAATAGTGAACACAGAGAACAGTGAACACAGAAAACAGTGAACACAGAAAACAGTGAACATAGAGAACACTGAAAACAGAGAACACAGAGAAGAGTGAACACAGAAAACAGTGAACATAGAGAACACTGAAAACAGAGAACACAGAGAAGAGTGAACACAGAGAACATTGAACACAGACAACACTGAACACAGAGATCTGGGAACACAGAGAACAGAGAACACAGGGAACACTGAACACAGAGAAAAGTGAACACAGACAACAGTGAACGCTGAGAACAGTGAACACAGACAACAGTGAACACAGATAACAGTGAACACAGAGAACGGAGAACACAGGGAGCACTAAACTGAGAGATAAGTGAATAGAGAGAACAGTGAACCATGAGAACAGTGAATACAGAGAATAGTGAACACAGAGAACAGTGAACACAAAAAACAGTGAACACAGAGAACACTGAAAACAGAGAACACTGAACACAGAGAAGAGTGAACACAGAAAACAGTGAACACAGAGAATAGTGAACAAGAGAACAGTGAACACGGAGAACAGTGAATACAGAAAAGAGTGAACACAGAGAATAGTGAACACAGAGAACAGTGAACACAGAAAGCAGTGAAGACAGAAAACACTGAAAACAGAGAACACAGGACACAGAGAACAGTGAACACACAGAAAAGTGAACACAGAGAATACTGAACACAGAGAACAGTGCACACAGAGAACAGAGAACACAGAGAACACTGAACACAGAGAACATTGAACACAGAGAACAGTGAACACAGAGAACAGTGAACACAGAGAACGGAGAACACAGGGAGCACTGAACAGGGAAAACAGTGAAAAGAGAGAACAGTGAACCATGAGAACAGTGAATACAGAGAATAGTGAACACATTGAACAGTGAACACAAAAAACAGTGAACACAGAGAACACTGAAAACAGAGAACACTGAACACAGAGAAGAGTGAACACAGAAAAAAGTGAACACAGAGAATAGTGAACAAGAGAACAGTGAACACAGAAAACAGCTAACACTGAGAACAGTGACCCAGAGAACACTGAAAACAGAGAACAGTGAACACTGAGTACAGTGAACACAGAGAAAGTAACAGAGAGTGAACACTGACACCAGTGAACAAAGAGAATACTGTACACAGAGAAAACACTGAGAACAGTGAACACAGAGAACAGTGAACACAGAGAACAGTGAATACAGAAAACAGTGAACACAGAGAATAGTGAACACAGAGAACAGTGAACACAGAAAGCAGTGAACACAGAAAACACTGAAAACAGAGAACACAGAACACAGAGAACAGTGAACACACAGAAAAGTGAACACAGAGAATACTGAACACAGAGAACAGTGAACACAGAGAACACAGGGAACAGTGAACACAGAGAACAGTGAACACAGAGAGCAGTGAAAAGAGAGAACAGTGAACACAGAGAACAGTGAACACAGAGAAGAGTGAACACAGAAATCGGTGATCACAGAGAATAGTGAACACAGAAAACAGTGAACACCGAAATCAGTGAACAGAGAACACTGAAAACAGATAACACTGAACACAGAGAACAGTGAACACAGAGAACAGTGAACACAGAGAACAGTGAACACAGAAAACAGTGAACACAGAAAACAGTGAACATAGAGAACACTGAAAACAGAGAACACAGAGAAGAGTGAACACAGAAAACAGTGAACATAGAGAACACTGAAAACAGAGAACACAGAGAAGAGTGAGCACAGAGAACATTGAACACAGACAACACTGAACACAGAGATCTGGGAACACAGAGAACAGAGAACACAGGGAACACTGAACACAGAGAAAAGTGAACACAGACAACAGTGAACGCTGAGAATAGTGAACACAGAAAACAGTGAACAATGAAATCAGTGAACACCGAAATCAGTGAACAGAGAACACTGAAAACAGAGAACACTGAAAACAGATAACACTGAACACAGAAAACAGTGAACACAGAGAATAGTGAACACAGAGAACAGTGAACACAGAGAACAGTGAACACAGAAAACAGTGAGCACAGAGAATAGTGAACAAGAGATCAGTGAACACAGAAAAGAGTGAACACTGAGAACAGTGACCCAGAGAACACTGAAAACAGAGAACAGTGAACACAGAGAACACTGAACACGGAGTTAAAAAAAAGGACGGTGAACTCAGAGTGAACACTGAGTACAGTGAACACAGAGAAAGTAACAGAGAGTGAACACTGAGACCAGTGAACACAGAGAACACTGTACACAGACAAAACACTGAGTACAGTGAACACAGAGAAAGTAACAGAGAGTGAACACTGAGACCAGTGAACACAGAGAACACTGTACACAGACAAAACACTGAGAACAGTGAACACAGAGAACAGTGAATACAGAAAACAGTGAACACAGAGAATAGTGAACACAGAGAACAGTGAACACAGAGAACAGTGAACACAGAGAACACTGAACACAGAGAACAGTGAACTCAGAGAACAGTGAACACAGAGAACAGTGAACACAGAGTGAACACAAAGTGAACACTGAGTACAGTGAACAAAGAGAAAGTGAACACAAAGTGAACACTGAGAACAGTGAACACAGAGAACAGTGAAGACAGACAACAGTGAATACAGAAAACAGTGAACACAGAGAATAGTGAACACAGCGAACAGTGAGCACAGAGAACAGTGAACACAGAGAACAGTGAACTGAGTGTAAACACTGAGAACAGTGAACACAGAGAACAGTGAACACAGAGAAGAGTGAACACAGAAATCGGTGATCACAGAGAATAGTGAACACAGAAAACAGTGAACACCGAAATCAGTGAACAGAGAACACTGAAAACAGATAACACTGAACACAGAGAACAGCGAACACAGAGAACAGTGAACACAGAGAACAGTGAACACAGAAAACAGTGAACACAGAAAACAGTGAACATAGAGAACACTGAAAACAGAGAACACAGAGAAGAGTGAACACAGAGAACATTGAACACAGACAACACTGAACACAGAGATCTGGGAACACAGAGAACAGAGAACACAGGGAACACTGAACACAGAGAAAAGTGAACACAGACAACAGTGAACGCTGAGAATAGTGAACACAGAAAACAGTGAACACCGAAATCAGTGAACAGAGAACACTGAAAACAGATAACACTGAACACAGAAAACAGTGAACACAGAGAATAGTGAACACAGAGAACAGTGAACACAGAAAACAGTGAACACAGAAAACAGTGAACATAGAGAACACTGAAAACAGAGAACACAGAGAAGAGTGAACACAGAAAACAGTGAACATAGAGAACACTGAAAACAGAGAACACAGAGAAGAGTGAACACAGAGAACATTGAACACAGACAATACTGAACACAGAGATCTGGGAACACAGAGAACAGAGAACACAGGGAACACTGAACACAGAGAAAAGTGAACACAGACAACAGTGAACGCTGAGAACAGTGAAAACAGATAACAGTGAACACAGAGAACGGAGAACACAGGGAGCACTAAACTGAGAGATAAGTGAATAGAGAGAACAGTGAACCATGAGAACAGTGAATACAGAGAATAGTGAACACAGAGAACAGTGAACACAAAAAACAGTGAACACAGAGGACACTGAAAACAGAGAACACTGAACACAGAGAAGAGTGAACACAGAAAACAGTGAACACAGAGAATAGTGAACAAGAGAACAGTGAACACGGAGAACAGTGAATACAGAAAAGAGTGAACACAGAGAATAGTGAACACAGAGAACAGTGAACACAGAAAGCAGTGAAGACAGAAAACACTGAAAACAGAGAACACAGGACACAGAGAACAGTGAACACACAGAAAAGTGAACACAGAGAATACTGAACACAGAGAACAGTGCACACAGAGAACAGAGAACACAGAGAACACTGAACACAGAGAACATTGAACACAGAGAACAGTGAACACAGAGAACAGTGAACACAGAGAACGGAGAACACAGGGAGCACTGAACAGAGAAAACAGTGAAAAGAGAGAACAGTGAACCATGAGAACAGTGAATACAGAGAATAGTGAACACATTGAACAGTGAACACAAAAAACAGTGAACACAGAGAACACTGAAAACAGAGAACACTGAACACAGAGAAGAGTGAACACAGAAAACAGTGAACACAGAGAATAGTGAACAAGAGAACAGTGATCACAGAGATCAGTGAACACAGAGAACAGTGAACTTAGTGTAAACACTGAGAACAGTGAACACAGAGAACAGTGAACACAGAGAAGAGTGAACACAGAAATCGGTGATCACAGAGAATAGTGAACACAGAAAACAGTGAACACCGAAATCAGTGAACAGAGAACACTGAAAACAGATAACACTGAACACAGAGAACAGTGAACACAGAGAACAGTGAACACAGAGAACAGTGAACACAGAAAACAGTGAACACAGAAAACAGTGAACATAGAGAACACTGAAAACAGAGAACACAGAGAAGAGTGAACACAGAAAACAGTGAACATAGAGAACACTGAAAACAGAGAACACAGAGAAGAGTGAACACAGCGAACATTGAACACAGACAACACTGAACACAGAGATCTGGGAACACAGAGAACAGAGAACACAGGGAACACTGAACACAGAGAAAAGTGAACACAGACAACAGTGAACGCTGAGAATAGTGAACACAGACAACAGTGAACACCGAAATCAGTGAACAGAGAACACTGAAAACAGAGAACACTGAAAACAGATAACACTGAACACAGAAAACAGTGAACACAGAGAATAGTGAACACAGAGAACAGTGAACACAGAGAACAGTGAACACAGAGAACAGTGAACTGAGTGTAAACACTGAGAACAGTGAACACAGAGAAGAGTGAACACAGAAATCGGTGATCACAGAGAATAGTGAACACAGAAAACAGTGAACACCGAAATCAGTGAACAGAGAACATTGAAAACAGATAACACTGAACACAGAGAACAGTGAACACAGAGAACAGTGAACACAGAGAACAGTGAACACAGAAAACAGTGAACACAGAAAACAGTGAACATAGAGAACACTGAAAACAGAGAACACAGAGAAGAGTGAACACAGAAAACAGTGAACATAGAGAACACTGAAAACAGAGAACACAGAGAAGAGTGAGCACAGAGAACATTGAACACAGACAACACTGAACACAGAGATCTGGGAACACAGAGAACAGAGAACACAGGGAACACTGAACACAGAGAAAAGTGAACACAGACAACAGTGAACGCTGAGAATAGTGAACACAGACAACAGTGAACACCGAAATCAGTGAACAGAGAACACTGAAAACAGAGAACACTGAAAACAGATAACACTGAACACAGAAAACAGTGAACACAGAGAATAGTGAACACAGAGAACAGTGAACACAGAGAACAGTGAACACAGAAAACAGTGAGCACAGAGAATAGTGAACAAGAGATCAGTGAACACAGAAAAGAGTGAACACTGAGAACAGTGACCCAGAGAACACTGAAAACAGAGAACAGTGAACACAGAGAACACTGAACACGGAGTTAAAAAAAAGGACGGTGAACTCAGAGTGAACACTGAGTACAGTGAACACAGAGAAAGTAACAGAGAGTGAACACTGAGACCAGTGAACACAGAGAACACTGTACACAGACAAAACACTGAGACCAGTGAACACAGAGAACACTGCACACAGACAAAACACTGAGTACAGTGAACACAGAGAAAGTAACAGAGAGTGAACACTGAGACCAGTGAACACAGAGAACACTGTACACAGACAAAACACTGAGAACAGTGAACACAGAGAACAGTGAATACAGAAAACAGTGAACACAGAGAATAGTGAACACAGAGAACAGTGAACACAGAAAGCAGTGAACACAGAAAACACTGAAAACAGAGAACACAGAACACAGCGAACAGTGAACACACAGAACAGTGAACACAGAGAATACTGAACACAGAGAACAGAGAACACAGGGAACACTGAAAACATGGAACACTGAACACAGAGAACAGTGAACACAAAGAACAGTGGTATCAGAGAACACTGAACACAGAGAACAGCGAACAAAGAGGACAGTGAACACAGACAACTCTGAACAAAGAGAACAGTGAACACAGAAAACAGTGAACACAGAGAACAGTGAACACAGAGAACACTGAACACAGAGAACAGTGAACTCAGAGAACAGTGAACACAGAGTGAACACAAAGTGAACACTGAGTACAGTGAACAAAGAGAAAGTGAACACAAAGTGAACACTGAGAACAGTGAACACAGAGAACAGTGAAGACAGACAACAGTGAATACAGAAAACAGTGAACACAGAGAATAGTGAACACAGCGAACAGTGAACACAGAGAACAGTGAACACAGAGAACAGTGAACTGAGTGTAAACACTGAGAACAGTGAACACAGAGAACAGTGAACACAGAGAAGAGTGAACACAGAAATCGGTGATCACAGAGAATAGTGAACACAGAAAACAGTGAACACCGAAATCAGTGAACAGAGAACACTGAAAACAGATAACACTGAACACAGAGAACAGTGAACACAGAGAACACTGAACACAGAGAACAGTGAACACAGAAAACAGTGAACACAGAAAACAGTGAACATAGAGAACACTGAAAACAGAGAACACAGAGAAGAGTGAACACAGAGAACATTGAACACAGACAACACTGAACACAGAGATCTGGGAACACAGAGAACAGAGAACACAGGGAACACTGAACACAGAGAAAAGTGAACACAGACAACAGTGAACGCTGAGAATAGTGAACACAGAAAACAGTGAACACCGAAATCAGTGAACAGAGAACACTGAAAACAGAGAACACTGAAAACAGATAACACTGAACACAGAAAACAGTGAACACAGAGAATAGTGAACACAGAGAACAGTGAACACAGAAAACAGTGAACACAGAAAACAGTGAACGTAGAGAACACTGAAAACAGAGAACACAGAGAAGAGTGAACACAGAAAACAGTGAACATAGAGAACACTGAAAACAGAGAACACAGAGAAGAGTGAACACAGAGAACATTGAAAACAGACAACACTGAACACAGAGATCTGGGAACACAGAGAACAGAGAACACAGGAAACACTGAACACAGAGAAAGGTGAACACAGACAACAGTGAACGCTGAGAACAGTGAACACAGATAACAGTGAACACAGAGAACGGAGAACACAGGGAGCACTAAACTGAGAGATAAGTGAATAGAGAGAACAGTGAACCATGAGAACAGTGAATACAGAGAATAGTGAACACAGAGAACAGTGAACACAAAAAACAGTGAACACAGAGAACACTGAAAACAGAGAACACTGAACACAGAGAAGAGTGAACACAGAAAACAGTGAACATAGAGAATAGTGAACAAGAGAACAGTGAACACGGAGAACAGTGAATACAGAAAAGAGTGAACACAGAGAATAGTGAACACAGAGAACAGTGAACACAGAAAGCAGTGAAGACAGAAAACACTGAAAACAGAGAACACAGGACACAGAGAACAGTGAACACACAGAAAAGTGAACACAGAGAATACTGAACACAGAGAACAGTGCACACAGAGAACAGAGAACACAGAGAACACTGAACACAGAGAACATTGAACACAGAGAACAGTGAACACAGAGAACAGTGAACACAGAGAACGGAGAACACAGGGAGCACTGAACAGAGAAAACAGTGAAAAGAGAGAACAGTGAACCATGAGAACAGTGAATACAGAGAATAGTGAACACATTGAACAGTGAACACAAAAAACAGTGAACACAGAGAACACTGAAAACAGAGAACACTGAACACAGAGAAGAGTGAACACAGAAAACAGTGAACACAGAGAATAGTGAACAAGAGAACAGTGAACACAGAAAACAGTGAACACTGAGAACAGTGACCCAGAGAACACTGAAAACAGAGAACAGTGAACACAGAGAACACTGAACACGGAGTAAAAAAAAGGACGGTGAACACAGAGTGAACACTGAGTACAGTGAACACAGTGAAAGTAACAGAGAGTGAACACTGACACCAGTGAACAAAGAGAATACTGTACACAGAGAAAACACTGAGAACAGTGAACACAGAGAACAGTGAACACAGAGAACAGTGAATACAGAAAACAGTGAACACAGAGAATAGTGAAATCAGAGAACAGTGAAAACAGAAAGCAGTGAACACAGAAAACACTGAAAACAGAGAACACAGAACACAGAGAACAGTGAACACACAGAAAAGTGAACACAGAGAATACTGAACACAGAGAACAGTGAACACAGAGAACACAGGGAACAGTGAACACAGAGAACAGTGAACACAGAGAGCAGTGAAAAGAGAGAACAGTGAACACAGAGAACAGTGAACACAGAGAAGAGTGAACACAGAAATCGGTGATCACAGAGAATAGTGAACACAGAAAACAGTGAACACCGAAATCAGTGAACAGAGAACACTGAAAACAGATAACACTGAACACAGAGAACAGTGAACACAGAGAACAGTGAGCACAGAGAACAGTGAATACAAAGATAGTGAACACAGAAAACAGTGAACACAGAGAATAGTGAACACAGAGAACAGTGAACACAGAAAACAGTGAACACAGAAAACTGTGAACATAGAGAACACTGAAAACAGAGAACACAGAGAAGAGTGTACACAGAAAACAGTGAACATAGAGAACACTGAAAACAGAGAACACAGAGAAGAGTGAACACAGAGAACATTGAACACAGACAACACTGAACACAGAGATGTGGGAACACAGAGAACAGAGAACACAGGGAACACTGAACACAGAGAAAAGTGAACACAGACAACAGTGAACGCTGAGAACAGTGAACACAGACAACAGTGAACACAGATAACAGTGAACACAGAGAACGGAGAACACAGGGAGCACTAAACTGAGAGATAAGTGAATAGAGAGAACAGTGAACCATGAGAACAGTGAATACAGAGAATAGTGAACACAGAGAACAGTGAACACAAAAAACAGTGAACACAGAGAACACTGAAAACAGAGAACACTGAACACAGAGAAGAGTGAACACAGAAAACAGTGAACACAGAGAATAGTGAACAAGAGAACAGTGAACACGGAGAACAGTGAATACAGAAAAGAGTGAACACAGAGAATAGTGAACACAGAGCACAGTGAACCCAGAAAGCAGTGAAGACAGAAAACACTGAAAACAGAGAACACAGGACACAGAGAACAGTGAACACACAGAAAAGTGAACACAGAGAATACTGAACACAGAGAACAGTGCACACAGAGAACAGAGAACACAGAGAACACTGAACACAGCGAACATTGAACACAGAGAACAGTGAACACAGAGAACAGTGAACACAGAGAACGGAGAACACAGGGAGCACTGAACAGAGAAAACAGTGAAAAGAGAGAACAGTGAACCATGAGAACAGTGAATACAGAGATTAGTGAACACATTGAACAGTGAACACAAAAAACAGTGAACACAGAGAACACTGAAAACAGAGAACACAGAACACAGAGAAGAGTGAACACAGAAAACAGTGAACACAGAGAATAGTGAACAAGAGAACAGTGAACACAGAAAACAGTGAACACTGAGAACAGTGACACAGAGAACACTGAAAACAGAGAACAGTGAACACAGAGAACACTGAACACAGAGTAAAAAAAAAGGACGGTGAACACAGAGTGAACACTGAGTACAGTGAACACAGAGAAAGTAACAGAGAGTGAACACTGACACCAGTGAACAAAGAGAATACTGTACACAGAGAAAACACTGAGAACAGTGAACACAGAGAACAGTGAACACAGAGAACAGTGAATACAGAAAACAGTGAACACAGAGAATAGTGAACACAGAGAACAGTGAAAACAGAAAGCAGTGAACACAGAAAACACTGAAAACAGAGAACACAGAACACAGAGAACAGTGAACACACAGAAAAGTGAACACAGAGAATACTGAACACAGAGAACAGTGAACACAGAGAACACAGGGAACAGTGAACACAGAGAACAGTGAACACAGAGAGCAGTGAAAAGAGAGAACAGTGAACACAGAGAACAGTGAACACAGAGAAGAGTGAACACAGAAATCGGTGATCACAGAGAATAGTGAACACAGAAAACAGTGAACACCGAAATCAGTGAACAGAGAACACTGAAAACAGATAACACTGAACACAGAGAACAGTGAACACAGAGAACAGTGAGCACAGAGAACAGTGAATACAGAGATAGTGAACACAGAAAACAGTGAACACAGAGAATAGTGAACACAGAGAACAGTGAACACAGAAAACAGTGAACACAGAAAACTGTGAACATAGAGAACACTGAAAACAGAGAACACAGAGAAGAGTTAACACAGAAAACAGTGAACATAGAGAACACTGAAAACAGAGAACACAGAGAAGAGGGAACACAGAGAACATTGAACACAGACAACACTGAACACAGAGATCTGGGAACACAGAGAACAGAGAACACAGGGAACACTGAACACAGAGAAAAGTGAACACAGACAACAGTGAACGCTGAGAACAGTGAACACAGACAACAGTGAACACAGATAACAGTGAACACAGAGAACGGAGAACACAGGGAGCACTAAACTGAGAGATAAGTGAATAGAGAGAACAGTGAACCATGAGAACAGTGAATACAGAGAATAGTGAACACAGAGAACAGTGAACACAAAAAACAGTGAACACAGAGAACACTGAAAACAGAGAACACTGAACACAGAGAAGAGTGAACACAGAAAACAGTGAACACAGAGAATAGTGAACAAGAGAACAGTGAACACGGAGAACAGTGAATACAGAAGAGTGAACACAGAGAATAGTGAACACAGAGCCCAGTGAACCCAGAAAGCAGTGAAGACAGAAAACACTGAAAACAGAGAACACAGGACACAGAGAACAGTGAACACACAGAAAAGTGAACACAGAGAATACTGAACACAGAGAACAGTGCACACAGAGAACAGAGAACACAGAGAACACTGAACACAGCGAACAGTGAACACAGAGAACAGTGAACACAGAGAACAGTGAACACAGAGAACGGAGAACACAGGGAGCACTGAACAGAGAAAACAGTGAAAAGAGAGAACAGTGAACCATGAGAACAGTGAATACAGAGATTAGTGAACACATTGAACAGTGAACACAAAAAACAGTGAACACAGAGAACACTGAAAACAGAGAACACAGAACACAGAGAAGAGTGAACACAGAAAACAGTGAACACAGAGAATAGTGAACAAGAGAACAGTGAACACAGAAAACAGTGAACACTGAGAACAGTGACCCAGAGAACACTGAAAACAGAGAACAGTGAACACAGAGAACACTGAACACAGAGTAAAAAAAAAGGACGGTGAACACAGAGTGAACACTGAGTACAGTGAACACAGAGAAAGTAACAGAGAGTGAACACTGACACCAGTGAACAAAGAGAATACTGTACACAGAGAAAACACTGAGAACAGTGAACACAGAGAACAGTGAACACAGAGAACAGTGAATACAGAAAACAGTGAACACAGAGAATAGTGAACACAGAGAACAGTGAACACAGAAAGCAGTGAACACAGAAAACACTGAAAACAGAGAACACAGAACACAGAGAACAGTGAACACACAGAAAAGTGAACACAGAGAATACTGAACACAGAGAACAGTGAACACAGAGAACACAGGGAACAGTGAACACAGAGAACAGTGAACACAGAGAGCAGTGAAAAGAGAGAACAGTGAACACAGAGAACAGTGAACTCAGAGAACACTGAACACTAAGTGAACACTGAGAACAGTGAACACCGAGAACAGTGAGCACAGAGAACACAGAACACAGAGTGAACAAAGAGAACGGTGAACACAGAGTCAACACTGATTACAGTGAACACAGAGAAAGTAACAGAGAGTGAACACTGACACCAGTGAACAAAGAGAATACTGTACACAGAGAAAACACTGAGAACAGTGAACACAGAGAACAGTGAACACAGAGAACAGTGAACTCAGAAAACAGTGAACACAGAGAATAGTGAACACAGAAAACAGTGAACACAGAGAACACTGAAAACAGAGAACACTGAACACAGAGAACAGTGAACTCAGGGAACAGTGAACACAGAGAACAGTGAACACAGAGAACAATGAAAACACAGTGAACAAAGAGAACGGTGAACACAGATTGAACACTGAGTACAGTGAACACAGAGAAAGTGAACATAGAGTGAACACTGAGAACAGTGAACACAGACAACAATGAACACAGAGAATAGTGAACTCAGAGAACAGTGAACACGCAGAACAGTGAACACAGACAACAGTAACACAGAGAACAGAGAACACACGGAACAGTGAACACAGAGAACAGTGAACACAGGCAACAGTGAACACAGAGAACAGTGAACTCAGAGAACACTGAAAACAGAATGAACACAGAGTGAACACTGAGTAAAGTGAACACAGAGAAAGTGAACACAAAGTGAACACTGAGAACAGTGAACACCCAGAACAGTGAACGCAGAGAACACAGAACACTGAGTGAACAAAGAGAACGGTGAACACAGAGTCAACACTGATAACAGTGAACACAGAGAAAGTGAACACAGAGTGAACACAGAAAACAGTGAACACAGAGAACACTGAAAACAGACAACACTGAACACAGAGAACAGTGAACACAGAGAACAGTGAACACAGAGAACACTGAATACAGAGAACAGTGAACACAGAGAACAGTGAACTCAGAGAACACTGAACACAAAGTGAACACTGAGAACAGTGAACACCGAGAACAGTGAGCACAGAGAACACAGAACACAGAGTGAACAAAGAGAACGGTGAACACAGAGTCAACACTGATTACAGTGAACACAGAGAACACTGAAAACAGATAACACTGAACACAGAGAACAGTGAGCACAGAGAACAGTGACCACAGAGAACAGTGAACACAGAGTAAATAAAAGGACGGTGAACACAGAGTGAACACTGAGTACAGTGAACACAGAGAAAGTAACAGAGAGTGAACACTGAGACCAGTGAACACAGAGAACACTGTACACAAAGAAAACACTGAGAACAGTGAACACAGAGAATAGTGAACACAGAGAACAGTGAACACAGAAAGCAGTGAACACAGAAAAAACTGAAAACAGTTAACACAGAACACTGAGTACAGTGAACACAGAGAACAGTGAACACAGAGAACGGAGAACACAGGGAGCACTGAACAGAGAGAACAGTGAAAAGAGAGAACACTGAACACAGAGAACAGTGAACTCAGAGAATAGCGAACAAGAGAACAGTGAACACAGAAAAGAGTGAACACTGAAAACAGTGACCCAGAGAACACTGAAAACAGAGAACAATGAACACAGAGAACAATGAACACAGAGTAAAAAAGGACGGTGAACACAGAGTGAACACTGAGTACAGTGAACACAGAGAAAGTAACAGAGAGTGAACACTGAGACCAGTGAACACAGAGAACACTGTACACAGAGAAAACACTGAGAACAGTGAACACAGAGAACAGTGAACAAAGAGAACAGTGAATACAGAAAACAGTGAACACATAGAATAGTGAACACAGAGAACA